>NC_052571.1:4547260-4713871 GCF_016699485.2 Gallus gallus
CGTTTTCTCTTGGAAATCCCCCATTTAAGCGAAAATCATGCTTTTTCTCTTCGGAAATCACCCATTTAAGTGAATCTCACGCGTTTTCTCTTCGGAAATACCACATTTAGGCGAAAATCATGAATTTTCTCCTCAGAAATCACCAATTTAAGCGAATATCATGCAGTTTCTCTTCGGAAATCCCCCTCTTAGGTGAAAATGATAAATTTTCTCTTTGGAAATCCCCCATTTAAGCGAAAATCATGAATTTTCTCTTCGAGAACCACCATTTAAGCGAAAATCACTCGTTTTCTTTTCGGAAAACCCCCATTTAATCGAATATCAACTGTTTTATCTCCGAGAATCCAACATTTAAGCAAATATCACGCGTTTTCTCTTCGCAAATCCACCATTTAAGCGAAAATCGTGAATTTTTTCTTTGCAAATCCCCCATTTAAGCGAAAATCACGTGTTTTCTCTTCGGAAATCTCCCTTTTCATCATAAAATCATGCGTTTTCTTTTCGCAAATCCCCCATTTAAGCGAATATCACGATTTTCTTTTCGGAAATCCCCCTTTTCATCGAATATCACGCGTTTTGTCTCCGAGAATCCCACATTCAGGCAAATATCACGCGTTTTCTCTTCGGAAATCCCCCATTTAAGCAAAAATCACGTGTTTTCTTTTCGGAAATCTCCCTTTTCATCATAAAATCACGCGTTTTCTTTTAGCATATCCCCCATTTAAGCAAAAATGACGTGTTTTCTTTTCGGAAATCCTCCGTTTAATCGAATATCACGCTATTTATCTTCGCAAATCCCACATTTAAGCAAATATCATGCGTTTTTTCTTCAAAAATCCCCCATTTAGGCTAAAACAATGATTTTCTCCTCGGTAATCACCCATTTAAGCGAATATCACGCATTTTTTCTTCGAGAATACCCCATTTAAGTGAAAATCACGCATTTTCTCTTCAGAAATCCCCCATTTAAGCGAAAATCACACGGTTTCTCATCAGCAATCCCCCATTTAAGCAACAATTACGCGTTTTCTCTATGCAAATCCCGCATTTAAGCGAAAATCATGCATTTTATCTTTGAAAATCCCCCATTTAAGCGATAATCCTGCGTTTTCTTTTCGAGAATCCCCCATTTAAGTGAAAAATCACGCGTTTTCTCTTCAGAAATCTGCCATTTAAGCGAATATCACGCATTTTCTCTTCGCAAATCCCCCATTTATGCCAAAATCATGCAGTTTTTCTTCGCAAATCCCCCATTTAAGCAAATATCACGCGTTTTTTCTTCGAGAATACCCCATTTAAGTGAAAATCACGCGTTTATTCTTTGAGAATACCCCATTTAGGCGAAAAACAGGCATTTTCTCTTTGGAAATCCCCCATTTAAGCGAAAATCACGTGTTTTCTTTTCGGAAAACCCCCCATTTAATCGAATATCAACCGTTTTATCTCTGAGAATCCCCTATTTAAGCAAATATCACGCGTTTTCTCTTTGGAAATCCCCCATTTAAGCGAAAATCATGCTTTTTCTCTTCGGAAATCACCCATTTAAGTGAATCTCACGCGTTTTTCTCTTCGGAAATACCACATTTAGGCGAAAATCATGAATTTTCTCCTCAGAAATCACCAATTTAAGCGAATATCATGCAGTTTCTCTTCGGAAATCCCCCTCTTAGGTGAAAATGATCAATTTTCTCTTTGGAAATCCCCCATTTAAGCGAAAATCATGAATTTTCTCTTCGAGAACCACCATTTAAGCGAAAATCACTCGTTTTCTTTTCGGAAAACCCCCATTTAATCGAATATCAACTGTTTTATCTCCGAGAATCCAACATTTAAGCAAATATCACGCGTTTTCTCTTCGCAAATCCACCATTTAAGCGAAAATCGTGAATTTTTTTCTTTGCAAATCCCCCATTTAAGCGAAAATCACGTGTTTTCCTCTTCGGAAATCTCCCTTTTCATCATAAAATCATGCGTTTTCTTTTCGCAAATCCCCCATTTAAGCGAATATCACGATTTTTCTTTTCGGAAATCCCCCTTTTCATCGAATATCACGCGTTTTGTCTCCGAGAATCCCACATTCAGGCAAATATCACGCGTTTTCTCTTCGGAAATCCCCCATTTAAGCAAAAATCACGTGTTTTCTTTTCGGAAATCTCCCTTTTCATCATAAAATCACGCGTTTTCTTTTAGCATATCCCCCATTTAAGCAAAAATGACGTGTTTTCTTTTCGGAAATCCTCCGTTTAATCGAATATCACGCTATTTATCTTCGCAAATCCCACATTTAAGCAAATATCATGCGTTTTTTTCTTCAAAAATCCCCCATTTAGGCTAAAACAATGATTTTCTCCTCGGTAATCACCCATTTAAGCGAATATCACGCATTTTTTCTTCGAGAATACCCCATTTAAGTGAAAATCACGCATTTTCTCTTCAGAAATCCCCCATTTAAGCGAAAATCACACGGTTTCTCATCAGCAATCCCCCATTTAAGCAACAATTACGCGTTTTCTCTATGCAAATCCCGCATTTAAGCGAAAATCATGCATTTTATCTTTGAAAATCCCCCATTTAAGCGATAATCCTGCGTTTTCTTTTCGAGAATCCCCATTTAAGTGAAAAATCACGCGTTTTCTCTTCAGAAATCTGCCATTTAAGCGAATATCACGCATTTTCTCTTCGCAAATCCCCCATTTATGCCAAAATCATGCAGTTTTTCTTCGCAAATCCCCCATTTAAGCAAATATCACGCGTTTTTTTCTTCGAGAATACCCCATTTAAGTGAAAATCACGCGTTTATTCTTTGAGAATACCCCATTTAGGCGAAAAAACAGGCATTTTCTCTTTGGAAATCCCCCATTTAAGCGAAAATCACGTGTTTTCTTTTCGGAAAACCCCCCATTTAATCGAATATCAACCGTTTTATCTCTGAGAATCCCCTATTTAAGCAAATATCACGCGTTTTCTCTTTGGAAATCCCCCATTTAAGCGAAAATCATGCTTTTTCTCTTCGGAAATCACCCATTTAAGTGAATCTCACGCGTTTTCTCTTCGGAAATACCACATTTAGGCGAAAATCATGAATTTTCTCCTCAGAAATCACCAATTTAAGCGAATATCATGCAGTTTCTCTTCGGAAATCCCCCTCTTAGGTGAAAATGATAAATTTTCTCTTTGGAAATCCCCCATTTAAGCGAAAATCATGAATTTTCTCTTCGAGAACCACCATTTAAGCGAAAATCACTCGTTTTCTTTTCGGAAAACCCCCATTTAATCGAATATCAACTGTTTTATCTCCGAGAATCCAACATTTAAGCAAATATCACGCGTTTTCTCTTCGCAAATCCACCATTTAAGCGAAAATCGTGAATTTTTTCTTTGCAAATCCCCCATTTAAGCGAAAATCACGTGTTTTCTCTTCGGAAATCTCCCTTTTCATCATAAAATCATGCGTTTTCTTTTCGCAAATCCCCCATTTAAGCGAATATCACGATTTTCTTTTCGGAAATCCCCCTTTTCATCGAATATCACGCGTTTTGTCTCCGAGAATCCCACATTCAGGCAAATATCACGCGTTTTTCTCTTCGGAAATCCCCCATTTAAGCAAAAATCACGTGTTTTCTTTTCGGAAATCTCCCTTTTCATCATAAAATCACGCGTTTTCTTTTAGCATATCCCCCATTTAAGCAAAAATGACGTGTTTTCTTTTCGGAAATCCTCCGTTTAATCGAATATCACGCTATTTATCTTCGCAAATCCCACATTTAAGCAAATATCATGCGTTTTTTTCTTCAAAAATCCCCCATTTAGGCTAAAACAATGATTTTCTCCTCGGTAATCACCCATTTAAGCGAATATCACGCATTTTTTCTTCGAGAATACCCCATTTAAGTGAAAATCACGCATTTTCTCTTCAGAAATCCCCCATTTAAGCGAAAATCACACGGTTTCTCATCAGCAATCCCCCATTTAAGCAACAATTACGCGTTTTCTCTATGCAAATCCCGCATTTAAGCGAAAATCATGCATTTTATCTTTGAAAATCCCCCATTTAAGCGATAATCCTGCGTTTTCTTTTCGAGAATCCCCCATTTAAGTGAAAAATCACGCGTTTTCTCTTCAGAAATCTGCCATTTAAGCGAATATCACGCATTTTCTCTTCGCAAATCCCCCATTTATGCCAAAATCATGCAGTTTTTCTTCGCAAATCCCCCATTTAAGCAAATATCACGCGTTTTTTCTTCGAGAATACCCCATTTAAGTGAAAATCACGCGTTTATTCTTTGAGAATACCCCATTTAGGCGAAAAACAGGCATTTTCTCTTTGGAAATCCCCCATTTAAGCGAAAATCACGTGTTTTCTTTTCGGAAAACCCCCATTTAATCGAATATCAACCGTTTTATCTCTGAGAATCCCCTATTTAAGCAAATATCACGCGTTTTCTCTTTGGAAATCCCCCATTTAAGCGAAAATCATGCTTTTTCTCTTCGGAAATCACCCATTTAAGTGAATCTCACGCGTTTTCCTCTTCGGAAATACCACATTTAGGCGAAAATCATGAATTTTCTCCTCAGAAATCACCAATTTAAGCGAATATCATGCAGTTTCTCTTCGGAAATCCCCCCTCTTAGGTGAAAATGATCAATTTTCTCTTTGGAAATCCCCCATTTAAGCGAAAATCATGAATTTTCTCTTCGAGAACCACCATTTAAGCGAAAATCACTCGTTTTCTTTTCGGAAAACCCCCATTTAATCGAATATCAACTGTTTTATCTCGAGAATCCAACATTTAAGCAAATATCACGCGTTTTTCTCTTCGCAAATCCACCATTTAAGCGAAAATCGTGAATTTTTTCTTTGCAAATCCCCATTTAAGCGAAAATCACGTGTTTTCTCTCGGAAATCTTCCCTTTATCCAAATCATGGCGTTTTTTCTTGCAATCCCAATTAAGGAATATCATGCGTTTTTCCGTCGCCAAACCCCATGCAGTTTTTCCGTCGCCAAACCCCATTAATATCCGCGTTTTTTTTTTTTTTCTCGAGAATACCCCATTTAAGTGAAAATCACGCATTTTCTCTTCAGAAATCCCCCATTTAAGCGAAAATCACACGGTTTTCTCATCAGCAATCCCCCCATTTAAGCAACAATTACGCGTTTTCTCTATGCAAATTCCCGCATTTAAGCGAAAATCATGCATTTTATCTTTGAAAATCCCCATTTAAGCGATAATCCTGCGTTTTCTTTTCGAGAATCCCCCCATTTAAGTGAAAAATCACGCGTTTTCTCTTCAGAAATCTGCCCATTTAAGCGAATATCACGCATTTTCTCTTCGCAAATCCCCCATTTATGCCAAAATCATGCAGTTTTCTTCGCAAATCCCCCCATTTAAGCAAATATCACGCGTTTTTTCTTCGAGAATACCCCATTTAAGTGAAAATCACCGTTTATTCTTTGAGAATACCCCATTTAAGGCGAAAAACAGGCATTTTCCTCTTTGGAAATCCCCCATTTAAGCGAAAATCACGTGTTTTCTTTTCTTCGGAAAACCCCCCATTTAATCGAATATCAACCGTTTTATCTCTGAGAATCCCCTATTTAAGCAAATATCACGCGTTTTCTCTTTGGAAATCCCCCATTTAAGCGAAAATCATGCTTTTTCTCTTCGGAAATCACCCATTTAAGTGAATCTCACGCGTTTTCTCTTCGGAAATACCACATTTAGGCGAAAATCATGAATTTTCTCCTCAGAAATCACCAATTTAAGCGAATATCATGCAGTTTCTCTTCGGAAATCCCCCTCTTAGGTGAAAATGATAAATTTTCTCTTTGGAAATCCCCCATTTAAGCGAAAATCATGAATTTTTCTCTTCGAGAAACCACCATTTAAGCGAAAATCACTCGTTTTCTTTTCGGAAAACCCCCATTTAATCGAATATCAACTGTTTTATCTCCGAGAATCCAACATTTAAGCAAATATCACGCGTTTTTCTCTTCGCAAATCCACCATTTAAGCGAAAATCGTGAATTTTTTCTTTGCAAATCCCCCATTTAAGCGAAAATCACGTGTTTTCCTCTTCGGAAATCTCCCTTTTCATCATAAAATCATGCGTTTTCTTTTCGCAAATCCCCCATTTAAGCGAATATCACGATTTTCTTTTCGGAAATCCCCCTTTTCATCGAATATCACGCGTTTTGTCTCCGAGAATCCCACATTCAGGGCAAATATCACGCGTTTTCTCTTCGGAAATCCCCCATTTAAGCAAAAATCACGTGTTTTCTTTTCGGAAATCTCCCTTTTCATCATAAAATCACGCGTTTTTCTTTAGCATATCCCCCATTTAAGCAAAAATGACGTGTTTTCTTTTCGGAAATCCTCCGTTTAATCGAATATCACGCTATTTATCTTCGCAAATCCCACATTTAAGCAAATATCATGCGTTTTTTTCTTCAAAAATCCCCCATTTAGGCTAAAATAATGATTTTCTCCTCGGTAATCACCCATTTAAGCGAATATCACGCATTTTTTCTTCGAGAATACCCCATTTAAGTGAAAATCACGCATTTTCTCTTCAGAAATCCCCCATTTAAGCGAAAATCACACGGTTTCTCATCAGCAATCCCCCATTTAAGCAACAATTACGCGTTTTCTCTATGCAAATCCCGCATTTAAGCGAAAATCATGCATTTTATCTTTGAAAATCCCCCATTTAAGCGATAATCCTGCGTTTTCTTTTCGAGGAATCCCCCATTTAAGTGAAAAATCACGCGTTTTCTCTTCAGAAATCTGCCATTTAAGCGAATATCACGCATTTTCTCTTCGCAAATCCCCAATTTATGCCAAAATCATGCAGTTTTTCTTCGCAAATCCCCCATTTAAGCAAATATCACGCGGTTTTTTCTTCGAGAATACCCCATTTAAGTGAAAATCACGCGTTATTCTTTGAGAATACCCCATTTAGGCGAAAAAACAGGCATTTTCTCTTGGAAATCCCCCATTTAAGCGAAAATCACGTGTTTTTCTTTTCGGAAAACCCCCATTTAATCGAATATCAACCGTTTTTATCTCTGAGAATCCCCTATTAAGCAAATATCACGCGGTTTTCTCTTTGGAAATCCCCCATTTAAGCGAAAATCATGCTTTTTTCTCTTCGGAAATCACCCATTTAAGTGAATCTCACGCGTTTTTCCTCTTCGGAAATACCACATTTAGGCGAAAATCATGAATTTTCTCCTCAGAAATCACCAATTTAAGCGAATATCATGCAGTTTCTCTTCGGAAATCCCCTCTTAGGTGAAAATGATAAATTTTCTCTTTGGAAATCCCCCATTTAAGCGAAAATCATGAATTTTCTCTTCGAGAACCACCAATTTAAGCGAAAATCACTCGTTTTCTTTTCGGAAAAACCCCATTTAATCGAATATCAACTGTTTTTATCTCCGAGAATCCAACATTTAAGCAAATATCACGCGTTTTCTCTTCGCAAATCCACCATTTAAGCGAAAATCGTGAATTTTTTCTTTGCAAATCCCCCATTTAAGCGAAAAATCACGTGTTTTCCTCTTCGGAAATCTCCCTTTTCATCATAAAATCATGCGTTTTCTTTTCGCAAATCCCCCATTTAAGCGAATATCACGATTTTCTTTTCGGAAATCCCCCTTTTCATCGAATATCACGCGTTTTGTCTCCGAAGAATCCCACATTCAGGCAAATATCACGCGTTTTTCTCTTCGGAAATCCCCCATTTAAGCAAAAATCACGTGTTTTCTTTTCGGAAATCTCCCTTTTTCATCATTAAAATCACGCGTGTTTTCTTTTAGCATATCCCCCATTTAAGCAAAAATGACGTTGTTTTTCTTTTCGGAAATCCTCCGTTTAATCGAATATCACGCTATTTATCTTCGCAAATCCCACATTTAAGCAAATATCATGCGTTTTTTCTTCAAAAATCCCCCATTTAGGCTAAAACAATGATTTTTCTCCTCGGGTAATCACCCATTTAAGCGAATATCACGCATTTTTTCTTCGAGAATACCCCATTTTAAGTGAAAATCACGCATTTTCTCTTCAGAAATCCCCCATTTTAAGCGAAAATCACACGGTTTCTCATCAGCAATCCCCCATTTAAGCAACAATTACGCGTTTTCTCTATGCAAATCCCGCATTTAAGCGAAAATCATGCATTTTATCTTTGAAAATCCCCATTTAAGCGATAATCCTGCGTTTCTTTTCGAGAATCCCCCATTTAAGTGAAAAATCACGCGTTTTTCTCTTCAGAAATCTGCCATTTAAGCGAATATCACGCATTTTCTCTTCGCAAATCCCCCCCATTTATGCCAAAATCATGCAGTTTTTCTTCGCAAATCCCCCATTTTAAGCAAATATCACGCGTTTTTTCTTCGAGAATACCCCATTTAAGTGAAAATCACGCGTTTATTCTTTGAGAATACCCCATTTAGGCGAAAAACAGGCATTTTCTCTTTGGAAATCCCCCATTTAAGCGATAAATCACGTGTTCTTCTTTTCGGAAAACCCCCCATTTTAATCGACTAATCAACCGTTTTATCTCTGAGAATCCCCTATTAAGCAAATATCACGCGTTTTCTCTTTGCAATCCCCCATTTAAGCGAAAATCATGCGTTTTTCTTTCGCAAATCCCCCATTTAAGCAAATATCACGCGTTTTCTCTTCGAGAATCCCCATTTAAGTGAAAATCACGCGTTTTCTTTTCTTTGAGATACCCCATTTAGGCGAAAATCACGCGTTTCTCTTCGGAAATCCCCCTTTAAGCGAAAATCACGTGTTTTCTTTTCGAAATCCCCCATTTATCGAATATCAAACGTTTTTTCTTGAGAATCCCCATTTAAGCAAATATCACGCGTTTTTTCTTCGGAAATCCCCATTTAAGCGAAATCATGCTTTTTCTCTTCGGAAATCACCCATTTAAGTGAATATCACGGCGTTTTCTCTTCGGAAATCCACATTTAAGCGAAAATCATGAATTTTCTCTTCGGAAATCACCATTTAAGCGAATATCACGCAGTTTCTCTCGGAAATCCCCTATTTAAGGTGAATATAATTTTCTTCTTTGGAAATCCCCCATTCTCTTCGTAAATCACCCATGTTAAAGTGAATCTCACGCGTTTGTCTCTTCGGAAATACCACATTTAGGCGAAAATCATGAATTTTCTCCTCAGAAATCACCAATTTAGCGAATATCATGCAGTTTCTCTTCGGAAATCCCCCCTCTTAGGTGAAAATGATAATTTTCTCTTTGGAAATCCCCCATTAAGCGAAAATCATGAATTTTCTCTTCGAGAACCACCATTTAAGCGAAAATCACTCGTTTTCTTTTCGGAAAACCCCCATTTAATCGAATATCAACTGTTTTAATCTCCGAGAATCCAACATTTAAGCAAATATCACGCGTTTTCTCTTCGCAAATCCACCATTTAAAGCGAAAATCGTGAATTTTTTCTTTGCAAATCCCCCATTTAAGCGAAAATCACGTGTTTTCTCTTCGGAAATCTCCCTTTTCATCATAAAATCATGCGTTTTCTTTTCGCAAATCCCCCATTTAAGCGAATATCACGATTTTCTTTTCGGAAATCCCCCTTTTCATCGAATATCACGCGTTTTGTCTCCGAGAATCCCACATTCAGGCAAATATCACGCGTTTTCTCTTCGGAAATCCCCCATTTAAGCAAAAATCACGTGTTTTCTTTTCGGAAATCTCCCTTTTCATCATAAAATCACGCGTTTTCTTTTAGCATATCCCCCATTTAAGCAAAAATGACGTGTTTTCTTTTCGGAAATCCTCCGTTTAATCGAATATCACGCTATTTATCTTCGCAAATCCCACATTTAAGCAAATATCATGCGTTTTTTCTTCAAAAATCCCCCATTTAGGCTAAAATAATGATTTTCTCCTCGGTAATCACCCATTTAAGCGAATATCACGCATTTTTTCTTCGAGAATACCCCATTTAAGTGAAAATCACGCATTTTCTCTTCAGAAATCCCCCATTTAAGCGAAAATCACACGGTTTCTCATCAGCAATCCCCATTTTAAGCAACAATTACGCGTTTTTCTCTATGCAAATCCCGCATATTTAAGCGAAAATCATGCATTTTTATTCTTTGAAAATCCCCCATTTAAGCGATAATCTGCGTTTTCTTTTCGAGAGAGAATCCCCCATTATTAAGTGAAAAAATCACGCGTTTCTCTTCAGAAATCTGCCATTTAAGCGAATATCACGCATTTTCTCTTCCAAATCCCCCCATTTATGCAAAATCATGCAGTTTTTCCTTCGCTAATCCCCCATTTAAGCAAATATCACGCCGTTTTTTTTTCTTCGAGAATACCCATTTAAGTGAAAATCACGCGTGTTTATTCTTGAGAATACCCATTTAGGCGAAAAAAAAAAAAAAGAAAAACATACATTTTCTCTTGGAAATCCCCATTTAAGCGAAAATCACGTGTTTTTCTTTCGGAAAACCCCCCATTTAATCGAATATCAACCGTTTTATCTCTGAGAATCCCCTATTTAAGCAAATATCACGCGTTTTTCTCTTTGGAAATCCCCCATTTAAGCGAAAATCATGCTTTTTCTCTTCGGAAATCACCCATTTAAGTGAATCTCACGCGTTTTCTCTTCGGAAATACACATTTAGGCGAAAATCATGAATTTTCTCCTCAGAAATCACCAATTTAAGCGAATATCATGCAGTTTCTCTTCGGAAATCCCCCTCTAGGTGAAAAATGATCAATTTTCTCTTTGGAAATCCCCCATTTAAGCGAAAATCATGAATTTTCTCTTCGAGAACCACCATTTAAGCGAAAATCACTCGTTTTTCTTTCGGAAAACCCCCATTTAATCGAATATCAACTGTTTTATCTCGAGAATCCAACATTTAAGCAAATATCACGCGGTTTTCTCTTCGCAAATCCACCATTTAAGCGAAAATCGTGAATTTTTTCTTTGCAAATCCCCCATTTAAGCGAAAAATCACGTGTTTTCTCTTCGGAAATCTCCCTTTTCATCATAAAATCATGCGTTTTCTTTTCGCAAATCCCCCATTTAAGCGAATATCACGATTTTCTTTTCGGAAATCCCCCTTTTCATCGAATATCACGCGTTTTGTCTCCGAGAATCCCACATTCAGGCAAATATCACGCGTTTTTCTCTTCGGAAATCCCCCATTTAAGCAAAAAATCACGTGTTTTCTTTTCGGAAATCTCCCTTTTCATCATAAAATCACGCGTTTTTCTTTTAGCATATCCCCCATTTAAGCAAAAATGACGTGTTTTCTTTTCGGAAATCCTCCGTTTAATCGAATATCACGCTATTTATCTTCGCAAATCCACATTAAGCAAATATCATGCGTTTTTTCTTCAAAAATCCCCCATTTAGGCTAAATAATGATTTTCTCCTCGGTAATCACCCATTTAAGCGAATATCACGCATTTTTTCTTCGAGAATACCCCATTTAAGTGAAAATCACGCATTTTCTCTTCAGAAATCCCCCATTTAAGCGAAAATCACACGGTTTCTCATCAGCAATCCCCCATTTTAAGCAACAATTACGCGTTTTCTCTATGCAAATCCCGATCATTTAAGCGAAAATCATGCATTTTATCTTTGAAAATCCCCCATTTTAAGCGATAATCCTGCGTTTTCTTTTCGAGAATCCCCCCATTTAAGTGAAAAATCACGCGTTTTCTCTTCAGAAATCTGCCATTTAAGCGAATATCACGCATATTTTCTCTTCGCAAATCCCCCATTTATGCCAAATCATGCAATGTTTTTCTTCGCAAATCCCCCATTTAAGCAAATATCACGCGTTTTTTCTTCGAGAATACCCCATTTTAAGTGAAATCACGCGTTTATTCTTTGAGAATACCCCATTTAGGCGAAAAACATGCATTTTCTCTTTGGAAATCCCCCATTTAAGCGAAAATCACGTGTTTTCTTTTCGGAAAACCCCCCATTTAATCGAATATCAACCGTTTTATCTCTGAGACTCCCCTATTTAAGCAAATATCACTCGGTTTTCTCTTTGGAAATCCCCCATTTAAGCGAAAATCATGCTTTTTCCTCTTCGGAAATCACCCATTAAGTGAATCTCACGCTGTTTTCTCTTCGGAGAAATAACCACATTTAGGCGAAAATCATGAATTTTCCTCCTCAGAAATCACCAATTTAAGCGAATATCATGCAGTTTCTCTTCGGGAATCCCCCCTCTTAGGTGAAAATGATCAATTTTCTCTTTGGAAATCCCCCATTTAAGCGAAAATCATGAATTTCTCTTCGAGAACCACCATTTAAGCGAAAATCACTCGTTTCTTTTCGGGAAAACCCCCATTTAATCGAATATCAACTGTTTTTATCTCCGAGAATCCAACATTTAAGCAAATATCACGCGTTTTCTCTTCGCAAATACCACCATTTAAGCGAAAATCGTGAATTTTTTCTTTGCAAATCCCCCATTTAAGGCGAAATCACGTGTTTTCTCTTCGCGAAATCCCCATTTTCATCATAAAATCATGCGTTTTCTTTTCGCAAATCCCCCATTTAAGCGAATATCACGATTTTCTTTTCGGAAATCCCCTTTTCATCGAATATCACGCGTTTTGTCTCCGAGAATCCCACATTCAGGCAAATATCACGCGTTTTCCTCTGTCGGAAATCCCCCATTAAGCAAAAATCACGTGTTTTCTTTTCGGAAAATCTCCCTTTTCATCATAAAATCAACGCGTTTTCTTTTAGCATATCCCCCATTTAAGCAAAAACTGACGTGTTTTCTTTTCGGAAATCCTCCGTTTAATCGAATATCACGCTATTTATCTTCGCAAATCCCACATTTAAGCAAATATCATGCGTTTTTTTCTTCAAAAATCCCCCATTTAGGCTAAAAATAATGATTTTCTCCTCGGTAATCACCCATTTAAGCGAATATCACGCATTTTTTTCTTCGAGAATACCCCATTTAAGTGAAAATCACGCATTTTCCTCTTCAGAAATCCCCCATTTAAGCGAAAATCACACGGTTTCTCATCAGCCAATCCCCCATTTAAGCAACAATTACGCGGTTTTCTCTATGCAAATCCCGCATTTAAGCGAAAATCATGCATTTTATCTTTGAAAATCCCCCATTTTAAGCGATAATCCTGCGTTTTCTTTTCGAGAATCCCCCATTTAAGTGAAAAATCACGCGTTTTCTCTTCAGAAATCTGCCATTTAAGCGAATATCACGCATTTTCTCTTCGCAAATCCCCCATTTATGCCAAAATCATGCAGTTTTTCTTCGCAAATCCACCATTTAAGCAAATATCACGCGTTTTTTCTTCGAGAATACCCCATTTAAGTGAAAATCACGCGTTTATTCTTTGAGAATACCCCATTTAGGCGAAAAAAAACAGGCATTTTCTCTTTGGAAATCCCCCATATTTCAAGCGAAAATCCACCGTGTTTTCTTTCGGAAAACCCCCCATTTAATCGAATATCAACCGTTTTATCTCTGAGAATCCCCTATTAAGCAAATATACGCTGTTTTCTCTTTGGAAATCCCCCATTAAGCGAAAAATCATGCTTTTCTCTTCGGAAATCACCCATTTAAGTGAATCTCACGCGTTTTCTCTTCGGAAATACCACATTTAGGCGAAAATCATGAATTTTCTCCTCAGAAATCACCAATTTAAGCGAATATCATGCAGTTTCTCTTCGGAAATCCCCCTCTTAGGTGAAAATGATAAATTTTCTCTTTGGAAATCCCCCATTTAAGCGAAAATCATGAATTTTCTCTTCGAGAACCACCATTTAAGCGAAAATCACTCGTTTTCTTTTCGGAAAACCCCCATTTAATCGAATATCAACTGTTTTATCTCCGAGAATCCAACATTTAAGCAAATATCACGCGTTTTCTCTTCGCAAATCCACCATTTAAGCGAAAATCGTGAATTTTTTCTTTGCAAATCCCCCATTTAAGCGAAAATCACGTGTTTTCTCTTCGGAAATCTCCCTTTTCATCATAAAATCATGCGTTTTCTTTTCGCAAATCCCCATTTAAGCGAATATCACGATTTTCTTTTCGGAAATCCCCCTTTTCATCGAATATCACGCGTTTTGTCTCCGAGAATCCCACATTCAGGCAAATATCACGCGTTTTCTCTTCGGAAATCCCCCATTTAAGCAAAAATCACGTGTTTTCTTTTCGGAAATCTCCCTTTTCATCATAAAATCACGCGTTTTCTTTAGCATATCCCCCATTTAAGCAAAAATGACGTGTTTTCTTTTCGGAAATCCTCCGTTTAATCGAATATCACGCTATTTATCTTCGCAAATCCCACATTTAAGCAAATATCATGCGTTTTTTCTTCAAAAATCCCCATTTAGGCTAAACAATGATTTTCTCCTCGGTAATCACCCATTTAAGCGAATATCACGCATTTTTTCTTCGAGAATACCCCATTTAAGTGAAAATCACGCATTTTCTCTTCAGAAATCCCCCATTTAAGCGAAAATCACACGGTTTCTCATCAGCAATCCCCCATTTAAGCAACAATTACGCGTTTTCTCTATGCAAATCCCGCATTTAAGCGAAAATCATGCATTTTATCTTTGAAAATCCCCCATTTAAGCGATAATCCTGCGTTTTCTTTTCGAGAATCCCCATTTAAGTGAAAAATCACGCGTTTTCTCTTCAGAAATCTGCCATTTAAGCGAATATCACGCATTTTCTCTCGCAAATCCCCCATTTATGCCAAAATCATGCAGTTTTTCTTCGCAAATCCCCATTTAAGCAAATATCACGCGTTTTTTCTTCGAGAATACCCCATTTAAGTGAAAATCACGCGTTTATTCTTTGAGAATACCCCATTTAGGCGAAAAACAGGCATTTTCTCTTTGGAAATCCCCCATTTAAGCGAAAATCACGTGTTTTCTTTTCGGAAACCCCCATTTAATCGAATATCAACCGTTTTATCTCTGAGAATCCCCTATTTAAGCAAATATCACGCGTTTTCTCTTTGGAAATCCCCATTTAAGCGAAAATCATGCTTTTTCTCTTCGGAAATCACCCATTTAAGTGAATCTCACGCGTTTTCTCTTCGGAAATACCACATTTAGGCGAAAATCATGAATTTTCTCCTCAGAAATCACCAATTTAAGCGAATATCATGCAGTTTCTCTTCGGAAATCCCCCTCTTAGGTGAAAATGATAAATTTTCTCTTTGGAAATCCCCCATTTAAGCGAAAATCATGAATTTTCTCTTCGAGAACCACCATTTAAGCGAAAATCACTCGTTTTCTTTTCGGAAAACCCCATTTAATCGAATATCAACTGTTTTATCTCCGAGAATCCAACATTTAAGCAAATATCACGCGTTTTCTCTTCGCAAATCCACCATTTAAGCGAAAATCGTGAATTTTTTCTTTGCAAATCCCCCATTTAAGCGAAAATCACGTGTTTTCTCTTCGGAAATCTCCCTTTTCATCATAAAATCATGCGTTTTCTTTTCGCAAATCCCCCATTTAAGCGAATATCACGATTTTCTTTTCGGAAATCCCCCTTTCATCATCGAATATCACGCGTTTTGTCTCCGAGAATCCACATTCATTCAGGCAAATATCACGCGTTTTCTCTTCGGAAATCCCCCATTTAAGCAAAAATCACGTGTTTTCTTTTCGGAAATCTCCCTTTTCATCATAAAATCACGCGTTTTCTTTTAGCATATCCCCCATTTAAGCAAAAATGACGTGTTTTCTTTTCGGAAATCCTCCGTTTAATCGAATATCACGCTATTTATCTTCGCAAATCCCACATTTAAGCAAATATCATGCGTTTTTTCTTCAAAAATCCCCCATTTAGGCTAAAAAATGATTTTCTCCTCGGTAATCACCCATTTAAGCGAATATCACGCATTTTTTCTTCGAGAATACCCCATTTAAGTGAAAATCACGCATTTTCTCTTCAGAAATCCCCCATTTAAGCGAAAATCACACGGTTTCTCATCAGCAATCCCCCATTTAAGCAACAATTACGCGTTTTCTCTATGCAAATCCCGCATTTAAGCGAAAATCATGCATTTTATCTTTGAAAATCCCCCATTTAAGCGATAATCCTGCGTTTTCTTTTCGAGAATCCCCCATTTAAGTGAAAAATCACGCGTTTTCTCTTCAGAAATCTGCCATTTAAGCGAATATCACGCATTTTCTCTTCGCAAATCCCCATTTATGCCAAAATCATGCAGTTTTTCTTCGCAAATCCCCCATTTAAGCAAATATCACGCGTTTTTTCTTCGAGAATACCCCATTTAAGTGAAAATCACGCGTTTATTCTTTGAGAATACCCCATTTAGGCGAAAAACAGGCATTTTCTCTTTGGAAATCCCCCATTTAAGCGAAAATCACGTGTTTTCTTTTCGGAAAACCCCCCATTTAATCGAATATCAACCGTTTTATCTCTGAGAATCCCCTATTTAAGCAAATATCACGCGTTTTCTCTTTGGAAATCCCCATTTAAGCGAAAATCATGCTTTTTCTCTTCGGAAATCACCCATTTAAGTGAATCTCACGCGTTTTCTCTTCGGAAATACCACATTTAGGCGAAAATCATGAATTTTCTCCTCAGAAATCACCAATTTAAGCGAATATCATGCAGTTTCTCTTCGGAAATCCCCTCTTAGGTGAAAATGATAATTTTTCTCTTTGGAAATCCCCCATTTAAGCGAAAATCATGAATTTTCTCTTCGAGAACCACCATTTAAGCGAAAATCACTCGTTTTCTTTTCGGAAAACCCCCATTTAATCGAATATCAACTGTTTTATCTCCGAGAATCCAACATTTAAGCAAATATCACGCGTTTTCTCTTCGCAAATCCACCATTTAAGCGAAAATCGTGAATTTTTTCTTTGCAAATCCCCCATTTAAGCGAAAATCACGTGTTTTCTCTTCGGAAATCTCCCTTTTCATCATAAAATCATGCGTTTTCTTTTCGCAAATCCCCCATTTAAGCGAATATCACGATTTTCTTTTCGGAAATCCCCCTTTTCATCGAATATCACGCGTTTTGTCTCCGAGAATCCCACATTCAGGCAAATATCACGCGTTTTCTCTTCGGAAATCCCCCATTTAAGCAAAAATCACGTGTTTTCTTTTCGGAAATCTCCCTTTTCATCATAAAATCACGCGTTTTCTTTTAGCATATCCCCCATTTAAGCAAAAATGACGTGTTTTCTTTTCGGAAATCCTCCGTTTAATCGAATATCACGCTATTTATCTTCGCAAATCCCACATTTAAGCAAATATCATGCGTTTTTTCTTCAAAAATCCCCCATTTAGGCTAAAATAATGATTTTCTCCTCGGTAATCACCCATTTAAGCGAATATCACGCATTTTTTCTTCGAGAATACCCCATTTAAGTGAAAATCACGCATTTTCTCTTCAGAAATCCCCCATTTAAGCGAAAATCACACGGTTTCTCATCAGCAATCCCCCATTTAAGCAACAATTACGCGTTTTCTCTATGCAAATCCCGCATTTAAGCGAAAATCATGCATTTTATCTTTGAAAATCCCCCATTTAAGCGATAATCCTGCGTTTTCTTTTCGAGAATCCCCCATTTAAGTGAAAAATCACGCGTTTTCTCTTCAGAAATCTGCCATTTAAGCGAATATCACGCATTTTCTCTTCGCAAATCCCCCATTTATGCCAAAATCATGCAGTTTTTCTTCGCAAATCCCCCATTTAAGCAAATATCACGCGTTTTTTCTTCGAGAATACCCCATTTAAGTGAAAATCACGCGTTTATTCTTTGAGAATACCCCATTTAGGCGAAAAACAGGCATTTTCTCTTTGGAAATCCCCCATTTAAGCGAAAATCACGTGTTTTCTTTTCGGAAAACCCCCCATTTAATCGAATATCAACCGTTTTATCTCTGAGAATCCCCTATTTAAGCAAATATCACGCGTTTTCTCTTTGGAAATCCCCATTTAAGCGAAAATCATGCTTTTTCTCTTCGGAAATCACCCATTTAAGTGAATCTCACGCGTTTTCTCTTCGGAAATACCACATTTAGGCGAAAATCATGAATTTTCTCCTCAGAAATCACCAATTTAAGCGAATATCATGCAGTTTCTCTTCGGAAATCCCCCTCTTAGGTGAAAATGATAAATTTTCTCTTTGGAAATCCCCCATTTAAGCGAAAATCATGAATTTTCTCTTCGAGAACCACCATTTAAGCGAAAATCACTCGTTTTCTTTTCGGAAAACCCCCATTTAATCGAATATCAACTGTTTTATCTCCGAGAATCCAACATTTAAGCAAATATCACGCGTTTTCTCTTCGCAAATCCACCATTTAAGCGAAAATCGTGAATTTTTTCTTTGCAAATCCCCCATTTAAGCGAAAATCACGTGTTTTCTCTTCGGAAATCTCCCTTTTCATCATAAAATCATGCGTTTTCTTTTCGCAAATCCCCCATTTAAGCGAATATCACGATTTTCTTTTCGGAAATCCCCCTTTCATCGAATATCACGCGTTTTGTCTCCGAGAATCCCACATTCAGGCAAATATCACGCGTTTTCTCTTCGGAAATCCCCCATTTAAGCAAAAATCACGTGTTTTCTTTTCGGAAATCTCCCTTTTCATCATAAAATCACGCGTTTTCTTTTAGCATATCCCCCATTTAAGCAAAATGACGTGTTTTCTTTTCGGAAATCCTCCGTTTAATCGAATATCACGCTATTTATCTTCGCAAATCCCACATTTAAGCAAATATCATGCGTTTTTTCTTCAAAAATCCCCCATTTAGGCTAAAATAATGATTTTCTCCTCGGTAATCACCCATTTAAGCGAATATCACGCATTTTTTCTTCGAGAATACCCCATTTAAGTGAAAATCACGCATTTTCTCTTCAGAAATCCCCCATTTAAGCGAAAATCACACGGTTTCTCATCAGCAATCCCCCATTTAAGCAACAATTACGCGTTTTCTCTATGCAAATCCCGCATTTAAGCGAAAATCATGCATTTTATCTTTGAAAATCCCCCATTTAAGCGATAATCCTGCGTTTTCTTTTCGAGAATCCCCCATTTAAGTGAAAAATCACGCGTTTTCTCTTCAGAAATCTGCCATTTAAGCGAATATCACGCATTTTCTCTTCGCAAATCCCCCATTTATGCCAAAATCATGCAGTTTTTCTTCGCAAATCCCCCATTTAAGCAAATATCACGCGTTTTTTCTTCGAGAATACCCCATTTAAGTGAAAATCACGCGTTTATTCTTTGAGAATACCCCATTTAGGCGAAAAACAGGCATTTTCTCTTTGGAAATCCCCCATTTAAGCGAAAATCACGTGTTTTCTTTTCGGAAACCCCCATTTAATCGAATATCAACCGTTTTATCTCTGAGAATCCCCTATTTAAGCAAATATCACGCGTTTTCTCTTTGGAAATCCCCCATTTAAGCGAAAATCATGCTTTTTCTCTTCGGAAATCACCCATTTAAGTGAATCTCACGCGTTTTCTCTTCGGAAATACCACATTTAGGCGAAAATCATGAATTTTCTCCTCAGAAATCACCAATTTAAGCGAATATCATGCAGTTTCTCTTCGGAAATCCCCCTCTTAGGTGAAAATGATAAATTTTCTCTTTGGAAATCCCCCATTTAAGCGAAAATCATGAATTTTCTCTTCGAGAACCACCATTTAAGCGAAAATCACTCGTTTTCTTTTCGGAAAACCCCCATTTAATCGAATATCAACTGTTTTATCTCCGAGAATCCAACATTTAAGCAAATATCACGCGTTTTCTCTTCGCAAATCCACCATTTAAGCGAAAATCGTGAATTTTTTCTTTGCAAATCCCCCATTTAAGCGAAAATCACGTGTTTTCTCTTCGGAAATCTCCCTTTTCATCATAAAATCATGCGTTTTCTTTTCGCAAATCCCCCATTTAAGCGAATATCACGATTTTCTTTTCGGAAATCCCCCTTTTCATCGAATATCACGCGTTTTGTCTCCGAGAATCCCACATTCAGGCAAATATCACACGCGTTTTCTCTTCGGAAATCCCCCATTTAAGCAAAAATCACGTGTTTTCTTTTCGGAAATCTCCCTTTTCATCATAAAATCACGCGTTTTCTTTTAGCATATCCCCATTTAAGCAAAATGACGTGTTTTCTTTTCGGAAATCCTCCGTTTAATCGAATATCACGCTATTTATCTTCGCAAATCCCACATTTAAGCAAATATCATGCGTTTTTTTCTTCAAAATCCCCCATTTAGGCTAAAATAATGATTTTCTCCTCGGTAATCACCCATTTAAGCGAATATCACGCATTTTTTCTTCGAGAATACCCCATTTAAGTGAAAATCACGCATTTTCTCTTCAGAAATCCCCCATTTAAGCGAAAATCACACGGTTTCTCATCAGCAATCCCCCATTTAAGCAACAATTACGCGTTTTCTCTATGCAAATCCCGCATTTAAGCGAAAATCATGCATTTTATCTTTGAAAATCCCCCATTTAAGCGATAATCCTGCGTTTTCTTTTCGAGAATCCCCCATTTAAGTGAAAAATCACGCGTTTTCTCTTCAGAAATCTGCCATTTAAGCGAATATCACGCATTTTCTCTTCGCAAATCCCCCATTTATGCCAAAATCATGCAGTTTTTCTTCGCAAATCCCCCATTTAAGCAAATATCACGCGTTTTTTCTTCGAGAATACCCCATTTAAGTGAAAATCACGCGTTTATTCTTTGAGAATACCCCATTTAGGCGAAAAACAGGCATTTTCTCTTTGGAAATCCCCCATTTAAGCGAAAATCACGTGTTTTTTTTCGGAAAACCCCCCATTTAATCGAATATCAACCGTTTTATCTCTGAGAATCCCCTATTTAAGCAAATATCACGCGTTTTCTCTTTGGAAATCCCCCATTTAAGCGAAAATCATGCTTTTTCTCTTCGGAAATCACCCATTTAAGTGAATCTCACGCGTTTTCTCTTCGGAAATACCACATTTAGGCGAAAATCATGAATTTTCTCCTCAGAAATCACCAATTTAAGCGAATATCATGCAGTTTCTCTTCGGAAATCCCCCTCTTAGGTGAAAATGATAAATTTTCTCTTTGGAAATCCCCATTTAAGCGAAAATCATGAATTTTCTCTTCGAGAACCACCATTTAAGCGAAAATCACTCGTTTTCTTTTCGGAAAACCCCATTTAATCGAATATCAACTGTTTTATCTCCGAGAATCCAACATTTAAGCAAATATCACGCGTTTTCTCTTCGCAAATCCACCATTTAAGCGAAAATCGTGAATTTTTTCTTTGCAAATCCCCCATTTAAGCGAAAATCACGTGTTTTCTCTTCGGAAATCTCCCTTTTCATCATAAAATCATGCGTTTTTTTTCGCAAATCCCCCATTTAAGCGAATATCACGATTTTCTTTCGGAAATCCCCCTTTTCATCGAATATCACGCGTTTTGTCTCCGAGAATCCCACATTCAGGCAAATATCACGCGTTTTCTCTTCGGAAATCCCCCATTTAAGCAAAAATCACGTGTTTTCTTTTCGGAAATCTCCCTTTTCATCATAAAATCACGCGTTTTCTTTTAGCATATCCCCCATTTAAGCAAAAATGACGTGTTTTCTTTTCGGAAATCCTCCGTTTAATCGAATATCACGCTATTTATCTTCGCAAATCCCACATTTAAGCAAATATCATGCGTTTTTTCTTCAAAAATCCCCCATTTAGGCTAAAATAATGATTTTCTCCTCGGTAATCACCCATTTAAGCGAATATCACGCATTTTTTCTTCGAGAATACCCCATTTAAGTGAAAATCACGCATTTTCTCTTCAGAAATCCCCCATTTAAGCGAAAATCACACGGTTTCTCATCAGCAATCCCCCATTTAAGCAACAATTACGCGTTTTCTCTATGCAAATCCCGCATTTAAGCGAAAATCATGCATTTTATCTTTGAAAATCCCCCATTTAAGCGATAATCCTGCGTTTTCTTTTCGAGAATCCCCCATTTAAGTGAAAAATCACGCGTTTTCTCTTCAGAAATCTGCCATTTAAGCGAATATCACGCATTTTCTCTTCGCAAATCCCCCATTTATGCCAAAATCATGCAGTTTTTCTTCGCAAATCCCCCATTTAAGCAAATATCACGCGTTTTTTTCTTCGAGAATACCCCATTTAAGTGAAAATCACGCGTTTATTCTTTGAGAATACCCCATTTAGGCGAAAAAACAGGCATTTTCTCTTTGGAAATCCCCCATTTAAGCGAAAATCACGTGTTTTCTTTTCGGAAAACCCCCATTTAATCGAATATCAACCGTTTTATCTCTGAGAATCCCCTATTTAAGCAAATATCACGCGTTTTCTCTTTGGAAATCCCCCATTTAAGCGAAAATCATGCTTTTTCTCTTCGGAAATCACCCATTTAAGTGAATCTCACGCGTTTTCTCTTCGGAAATACCACATTTAGGCGAAAATCATGAATTTTCTCCTCAGAAATCACCAATTTAAGCGAATATCATGCAGTTTCTCTTCGGAAATCCCCTCTTAGGTGAAAATGATAAATTTCTCTTTGGAAATCCCCCATTTAAGCGAAAATCATGAATTTTCTCTTCGAGAACCACCATTTAAGCGAAAATCACTCGTTTTCTTTTCGGAAAACCCCCATTTAATCGAATATCAACTGTTTTATCTCCGAGAATCCAACATTTAAGCAAATATCACGCGTTTTCTCTTCGCAAATCCACCATTTAAGCGAAAATCGTGAATTTTTTCTTTGCAAATCCCCCATTTAAGCGAAAATCACGTGTTTTCTCTTCGGAAATCTCCCTTTTCATCATAAAATCATGCGTTTTCTTTTCGCAAATCCCCATTTAAGCGAATATCACGATTTTCTTTTCGGAAATCCCCTTTTCATCGAATATCACGCGTTTTGTCTCCGAGAATCCCACATTCAGGCAAATATCACGCGTTTTCTCTTCGGAAATCCCCCATTTAAGCAAAAATCACGTGTTTTCTTTTCGGAAATCTCCCTTTTCATCATAAAATCACGCGTTTTCTTTTAGCATATCCCCATTTAAGCAAAAATGACGTGTTTTCTTTTCGGAAATCCTCCGTTTAATCGAATATCACGCTATTTATCTTCGCAAATCCCACATTTAAGCAAATATCATGCGTTTTTTTTTCAAAAATCCCCCATTTAGGCTAAAATAATGATTTTCTCCTCGGTAATCACCCATTTAAGCGAATATCACGCATTTTTTCTTCGAGAATACCCCATTTAAGTGAAAATCACGCATTTTCTCTTCAGAAATCCCCCATTTAAGCGAAAATCACACGGTTTCTCATCAGCAATCCCCCATTTAAGCAACAATTACGCGTTTTCTCTCTATGCAAATCCCGCATTTAAGCGAAAATCATGCATTTTATCTTTGAAAATCCCCCATTTAAGCGATAATCCTGCGTTTTCTTTTCGAGAATCCCCCATTTAAGTGAAAAATCACGCGTTTTCTCTTCAGAAATCTGCCATTTAAGCGAATATCACGCATTTTCTCTTCGCAAATCCCCCATTTATGCCAAAATCATGCAGTTTTTCTTCGCAAATCCCCCATTTAAGCAAATATCACGCGTTTTTTCTTCGAGAATACCCCATTTAAGTGAAAATCACGCGTTTATTCTTTGAGAATACCCCATTTAGGCGAAAAACAGGCATTTTCTCTTTGGAAATCCCCCATTTAAGCGAAAATCACGTGTTTTCTTTTCGGAAAACCCCCATTTAATCGAATATCAACCGTTTTATCTCTGAGAATCCCCTATTTAAGCAAATATCACGCGTTTTCTCTTTGGAAATCCCCCATTTAAGCGAAAATCATGCTTTTTCTCTTCGGAAATCACCCATTTAAGTGAATCTCACGCGTTTTCTCTTCGGAAATACCACATTTAGGCGAAAATCATGAATTTTCTCCTCAGAAATCACCAATTTAAGCGAATATCATGCAGTTTCTCTTCGGAAATCCCCCTCTTAGGTGAAAATGATAAATTTTCTCTTTGGAAATCCCCCATTTAAGCGAAAATCATGAATTTTCTCTTCGAGAACCACCATTTAAGCGAAAATCACTCGTTTTCTTTTCGGAAAACCCCCATTTAATCGAATATCAACTGTTTTATCTCCGAGAATCCAACATTTAAGCAAATATCACGCGTTTTCTCTTCGCAAATCCACCATTTAAGCGAAAATCGTGAATTTTTTCTTTGCAAATCCCCCATTTAAGCGAAAATCACGTGTTTTCTCTTCGGAAATCTCCCTTTTCATCATAAAATCATGCGTTTTCTTTTCGCAAATCCCCCATTTAAGCGAATATCACGATTTTCTTTTCGGAAATCCCCCTTTTCATCGAATATCACGCGTTTTGTCTCCGAGAATCCCACATTCAGGCAAATATCACGCGTTTTCTCTTCGGAAATCCCCCATTTAAGCAAAAATCACGTGTTTTCTTTTCGGAAATCTCCCTTTTCATCATAAAATCACGCGTTTTCTTTTAGCATATCCCCCATTTAAGCAAAAATGACGTGTTTTCTTTTCGGAAATCCTCCGTTTAATCGAATATCACGCTATTTATCTTCGCAAATCCCACATTTAAGCAAATATCATGCGTTTTTTCTTCAAAAATCCCCCATTTAGGCTAAAATAATGATTTTCTCCTCGGTAATCACCCATTTAAGCGAATATCACGCATTTTTTCTTCGAGAATACCCCATTTAAGTGAAAATCACGCATTTTCTCTTCAGAAATCCCCCATTTAAGCGAAAATCACACGGTTTCTCATCAGCAATCCCCCATTTAAGCAACAATTACGCGTTTTCTCTATGCAAATCCCGCATTTAAGCGAAAATCATGCATTTTATCTTTGAAAATCCCCCATTTAAGCGATAATCCTGCGTTTTCTTTTCGAGAATCCCCCATTTAAGTGAAAAATCACGCGTTTTCTCTTCAGAAATCTGCCATTTAAGCGAATATCACGCATTTTCTCTTCGCAAATCCCCATTTATGCCAAAATCATGCAGTTTTTCTTCGCAAATCCCCCATTTAAGCAAATATCACGCGTTTTTTCTTCGAGAATACCCCATTTAAGTGAAAATCACGCGTTTATTCTTTGAGAATACCCCATTTAGGCGAAAAACAGGCATTTTCTCTTTGGAAATCCCCCATTTAAGCGAAAATCACGTGTTTTTCTTTTCGGAAAACCCCCATTTAATCGAATATCAACCGTTTTATCTCTGAGAATCCCCTATTTAAGCAAATATCACGCGTTTTCTCTTTGGAAATCCCCCATTTAAGCGAAAATCATGCTTTTTCTCTTCGGAAATCACCCATTTAAGTGAATCTCACGCGTTTTCTCTTCGGAAATACCACATTTAGGCGAAAATCATGAATTTTCTCCTCAGAAATCACCAATTTAAGCGAATATCATGCAGTTTCTCTTCGGAAATCCCCCTCTTAGGTGAAAATGATAAATTTTCTCTTTGGAAATCCCCCATTTAAGCGAAAATCATGAATTTTCTCTTCGAGAACCACCATTTAAGCGAAAATCACTCGTTTTCTTTTCGGAAAACCCCCATTTAATCGAATATCAACTGTTTTATCTCCGAGAATCCAACATTTAAGCAAATATCACGCGTTTTCTCTTCGCAAATCCACCATTTAAGCGAAAATCGTGAATTTTTTCTTTGCAAATCCCCCATTTAAGCGAAAATCACGTGTTTTCTCTTCGGAAATCTCCCTTTTCATCATAAAATCATGCGTTTTCTTTTCGCAAATCCCCCATTTAAGCGAATATCACGATTTTCTTTTCGGAAATCCCCCTTTTCATCGAATATCACGCGTTTTGTCTCCGAGAATCCCACATCAGGCAAATATCACGCGTTTTCTCTTCGGAAATCCCCCATTTAAGCAAAAATCACGTGTTTTCTTTTCGGAAATCTCCCTTTTCATCATAAAATCACGCGTTTTCTTTTAGCATATCCCCCATTTAAGCAAAAATGACGTGTTTTCTTTTCGGAAATCCTCCGTTTAATCGAATATCACGCTATTTATCTTCGCAAATCCCACATTTAAGCAAATATCATGCGTTTTTTCTTCAAAAATCCCCCATTTAGGCTAAAATAATGATTTTCTCCTCGGTAATCACCCATTTAAGCGAATATCACGCATTTTTTCTTCGAGAATACCCCATTTAAGTGAAAATCACGCATTTTCTCTTCAGAAATCCCCCATTTAAGCGAAAATCACACGGTTTCTCATCAGCAATCCCCCATTTAAGCAACAATTACGCGTTTTCTCTATGCAAATCCCGCATTTAAGCGAAAATCATGCATTTTATCTTTGAAAATCCCCCATTTAAGCGATAATCCTGCGTTTTCTTTTCGAGAATCCCCCATTTAAGTGAAAAATCACGCGTTTTCTCTTCAGAAATCTGCCATTTAAGCGAATATCACGCATTTTCTCTTCGCAAATCCCCCATTTATGCCAAAATCATGCAGTTTTTCTTCGCAAATCCCCCATTTAAGCAAATATCACGCGTTTTTTCTTCGAGAATACCCCATTTAAGTGAAAATCACGCGTTTATTCTTTGAGAATACCCCATTTAGGCGAAAAACAGGCATTTTCTCTTTGGAAATCCCCCATTTAAGCGAAAATCACGTGTTTTCTTTTCGGAAAACCCCCCATTTAATCGAATATCAACCGTTTTATCTCTGAGAATCCCCTATTTAAGCAAATATCACGCGTTTTCTCTTTGGAAATCCCCCATTTAAGCGAAAATCATGCTTTTTCTCTCTCGGAAATCACCCATTTAAGTGAATCTCACGCGTTTTCTCTTCGGAAATACCACATTTAGGCGAAAATCATGAATTTTCTCCTCAGAAATCACCAATTTAAGCGAATATCATGCAGTTTCTCTTCGGAAATCCCCCTCTTAGGTGAAAATGATAAATTTTCTCTTTGGAAATCCCCCATTTAAGCGAAAATCATGAATTTTCTCTTCGAGAACCACCATTTAAGCGAAAATCACTCGTTTTCTTTTCGGAAAACCCCCATTTAATCGAATATCAACTGTTTTATCTCCGAGAATCCAACATTTAAGCAAATATCACGCGTTTTCTCTTCGCAAATCCACCATTTAAGCGAAAATCGTGAATTTTTTCTTTGCAAATCCCCCATTTAAGCGAAAATCACGTGTTTTCTCTTCGGAAATCTCCCTTTTCATCATAAAATCATGCGTTTTCTTTTCGCAAATCCCCCATTTAAGCGAATATCACGATTTTCTTTTCGGAAATCCCCCTTTTCATCGAATATCACGCGTTTTGTCTCCGAGAATCCCACATTCAGGCAAATATCACGCGTTTTCTCTTCGGAAATCCCCCATTTAAGCAAAAATCACGTGTTTTCTTTTCGGAAATCTCCCTTTTCATCATAAAATCACGCGTTTTCTTTTAGCATATCCCCCATTTAAGCAAAAATGACGTGTTTTCTTTTCGGAAATCCTCCGTTTAATCGAATATCACGCTATTTATCTTCGCAAATCCCACATTTAAGCAAATATCATGCGTTTTTTCTTCAAAAATCCCCCATTTAGGCTAAAATAATGATTTTCTCCTCGGTAATCACCCATTTAAGCGAATATCACGCATTTTTTCTTCGAGAATACCCCATTTAAGTGAAAATCACGCATTTTCTCTTCAGAAATCCCCCATTTAAGCGAAAATCACACGGTTTCTCATCAGCAATCCCCATTTAAGCAACAATTACGCGTTTTCTCTATGCAAATCCCGCATTTAAGCGAAAATCATGCATTTTATCTTTGAAAATCCCCCATTTAAGCGATAATCCTGCGTTTTCTTTTCGAGAATCCCCCATTTAAGTGAAAAATCACGCGTTTTCTCTTCAGAAATCTGCCATTTAAGCGAATATCACGCATTTTCTCTTCGCAAATCCCCCATTTATGCCAAAATCATGCAGTTTTTTCTTCGCAAATCCCCCATTTAAGCAAATATCACGCGTTTTTTTCTTCGAGAATACCCCATTTAAGTGAAAATCACGCGTTTATTCTTTGAGAATACCCCATTTAGGCGAAAAACAGGCATTTTCTCTTTGGAAATCCCCCATTTAAGCGAAAATCACGTGTTTTCTTTTCGGAAAACCCCCCATTTAATCGAATATCAACCGTTTTATCTCTGAGAATCCCCTATTTAAGCAAATATCACGCGTTTTCTCTTTGGAAATCCCCCATTTAAGCGAAAATCATGCTTTTTCTCTTCGGAAATCACCCATTTAAGTGAATCTCACGCGTTTTCTCTTCGGAAATACCACATTTAGGCGAAAATCATGAATTTTCTCCTCAGAAATCACCAATTTAAGCGAATATCATGCAGTTTCTCTTCGGAAATCCCCCTCTTAGGTGAAAATGATAAATTTTCTCTTTGGAAATCCCCCATTTAAGCGAAAATCATGAATTTTCTCTTCGAGAACCACCATTTAAGCGAAAATCACTCGTTTTCTTTTCGGAAAACCCCCATTAATCGAATATCAACTGTTTTATCTCCGAGAATCCAACATTTAAGCAAATATCACGCGTTTTCTCTTCGCAAATCCACCATTTAAGCGAAAATCGTGAATTTTTTCTTTGCAAATCCCCCATTTAAGCGAAAATCACGTGTTTTCTCTTCGGAAATCTCCCTTTTCATCATAAAATCATGCGTTTTCTTTTCGCAAATCCCCCATTTAAGCGAATATCACGATTTTCTTTTCGGAAATCCCCTTTTCATCGAATATCACGCGTTTTGTCTCCGAGAATCCCACATTCAGGCAAATATCACGCGTTTTCTCTTCGGAAATCCCCCATTTAAGCAAAAATCACGTGTTTTCTTTTCGGAAATCTCCCTTTTCATCATAAAATCACGCGTTTTCTTTTAGCATATCCCCCATTTAAGCAAAAATGACGTGTTTTCTTTTCGGAAATCCTCCGTTTAATCGAATATCACGCTATTTATCTTCGCAAATCCCACATTTAAGCAAATATCATGCGTTTTTTTCTTCAAAAATCCCCCATTTAGGCTAAAATAATGATTTTCTCCTCGGTAATCACCCATTTAAGCGAATATCACGCATTTTTTCTTCGAGAATACCCCATTTAAGTGAAAATCACGCATTTTCTCTTCAGAAATCCCCCATTTAAGCGAAAATCACACGGTTTCTCATCAGCAATCCCCCATTTAAGCAACAATTACGCGTTTTCTCTATGCAAATCCCGCATTTAAGCGAAAATCATGCATTTTATCTTTGAAAATCCCCCATTTAAGCGATAATCCTGCGTTTTCTTTTCGAGAATCCCCCATTTAAGTGAAAATCACGCGTTTTCTCTTCAGAAATCTGCCATTTAAGCGAATATCACGCATTTTCTCTTCGCAAATCCCCCATTTATGCCAAAATCATGCAGTTTTTTCTTCGCAAATCCCCCATTTAAGCAAATATCACGCGTTTTTTCTTCGAGAATACCCCATTTAAGTGAAAATCACGCGTTTATTCTTTGAGAATACCCCATTTAGGCGAAAAACAGGCATTTTCTCTTTGGAAATCCCCCATTTAAGCGAAAATCACGTGTTTTCTTTTCGGAAAACCCCCCATTTAATCGAATATCAACGTTTTATCTCTGAGAATCCCCTATTTAAGCAAATATCACGCGTTTTCTCTT
The DNA here is from genome assembly GCF_016699485.2 of Gallus gallus. Classification (NCBI taxonomy): domain Eukaryota; kingdom Metazoa; phylum Chordata; class Aves; order Galliformes; family Phasianidae; genus Gallus; species Gallus gallus. The sequence goes on from NC_052571.1 coordinate 4,577,044, forward strand.
TGGAAATCCCCCATTTAAGCGAAAATCATGCTTTTTCTCTTCGGAAATCACCCATTTAAGTGAATCTCACGCGTTTTCTCTTCGGAAATACCACATTTAGGCGAAAATCATGAATTTTCTCCTCAGAAATCACCAATTTAAGCGAATATCATGCAGTTTCTCTTCGGAAATCCCCCTCTTAGGTGAAAATGATAAATTTTCTCTTTGGAAATCCCCCATTTAAGCGAAAATCATGAATTTTCTCTTCGAGAACCACCATTTAAGCGAAAATCACTCGTTTTCTTTTCGGAAAACCCCCATTTAATCGAATATCAACTGTTTTATCTCCGAGAATCCAACATTTAAGCAAATATCACGCGTTTTCTCTTCGCAAATCCACCATTTAAGCGAAAATCGTGAATTTTTTCTTTGCAAATCCCCCATTTAAGCGAAAATCACGTGTTTTCTCTTCGGAAATCTCCCTTTTCATCATAAAATCATGCGTTTTCTTTTCGCAAATCCCCCATTTAAGCGAATATCACGATTTTCTTTTCGGAAATCCCCCTTTTCATCGAATATCACGCGTTTTGTCTCCGAGAATCCCACATTCAGGCAAATATCACGCGTTTTCTCTTCGGAAATCCCCCATTTAAGCAAAAATCACGTGTTTTCTTTTCGGAAATCTCCCTTTTCATCATAAAATCACGCGTTTTCTTTTAGCATATCCCCCATTTAAGCAAAAATGACGTGTTTTCTTTTCGGAAATCCTCCGTTTAATCGAATATCACGCTATTTATCTTCGCAAATCCCACATTTAAGCAAATATCATGCGTTTTTTCTTCAAAAATCCCCCATTTAGGCTAAAATAATGATTTTCTCCTCGGTAATCACCCATTTAAGCGAATATCACGCATTTTTTCTTCGAGAATACCCCATTTAAGTGAAAATCACGCATTTTCTCTTCAGAAATCCCCCATTTAAGCGAAAATCACACGGTTTCTCATCAGCAATCCCCCATTTAAGCAACAATTACGCGTTTTCTCTATGCAAATCCCGCATTTAAGCGAAAATCATGCATTTTATCTTTGAAAATCCCCCATTTAAGCGATAATCCTGCGTTTTCTTTTCGAGAATCCCCCATTTAAGTGAAAAATCACGCGTTTTCTCTTCAGAAATCTGCCATTTAAGCGAATATCACGCATTTTCTCTTCGCAAATCCCCCATTTATGCCAAAATCATGCAGTTTTCTTCGCAAATCCCCCATTTAAGCAAATATCACGCGTTTTTTTCTTCGAGAATACCCCATTTAAGTGAAAATCACGCGTTTATTCTTTGAGAATACCCCATTTAGGCGAAAAACACAGGCATTTTCTCTTTGGAAATCCCCCATTTAAGCGAAAATCACGTGTTTTCTTTTCGGAAAACCCCCCATTTAATCGAATATCAACCGTTTTATCTCTGAGAATCCCCTATTTAAGCAAATATCACGCGTTTTCTCTTTGGAAATCCCCCATTTAAGCGAAAATCATGCTTTTTCTCTCTCGGAAATCACCCATTTAAGTGAATCTCACGCGTTTTCTCTTCGGAAATACCACATTTAGGCGAAAATCATGAATTTTCTCCTCAGAAATCACCAATTTAAGCGAATATCATGCAGTTTCTCTTCGGAAATCCCCCTCTTAGGTGAAAATGATAAATTTTCTCTTTGGAAATCCCCCATTTAAGCGAAAATCATGAATTTTCTCTTCGAGAACCACCATTTAAGCGAAAATCACTCGTTTTCTTTTCGGAAACCCCCATTTAATCGAATATCAACTGTTTTATCTCCGAGAATCCAACATTTAAGCAAATATCACGCGTTTTCTCTTCGCAAATCCACCATTTAAGCGAAAATCGTGAATTTTTTCTTTGCAAATCCCCCATTTAAGCGAAAATCACGTGTTTTCTCTTCGGAAATCTCCCTTTTCATCATAAAATCATGCGTTTTCTTTTCGCAAATCCCCCATTTAAGCGAATATCACGATTTTCTTTTCGGAAATCCCCTTTTCATCGAATATCACGCGTTTTGTCTCCGAGAATCCCACATTCAGGCAAATATCACGCGTTTTCTCTTCGGAAATCCCCCATTTAAGCAAAAATCACGTGTTTTCTTTTCGGAAATCTCCCTTTTCATCATAAAATCACGCGTTTTCTTTTAGCATATCCCCCATTTAAGCAAAAATGACGTGTTTTCTTTTCGGAAATCCTCCGTTTAATCGAATATCACGCTATTTATCTTCGCAAATCCCACATTTAAGCAAATATCATGCGTTTTTTCTTCAAAAATCCCCCATTTAGGCTAAAATAATGATTTTCTCCTCGGTAATCACCCATTTAAGCGAATATCACGCATTTTTTCTTCGAGAATACCCCATTTAAGTGAAAATCACGCATTTTCTCTTCAGAAATCCCCCATTTAAGCGAAAATCACACGGTTTCTCATCAGCAATCCCCCATTTAAGCAACAATTACGCGTTTTCTCTATGCAAATCCCGCATTTAAGCGAAAATCATGCATTTTATCTTTGAAAATCCCCCATTTAAGCGATAATCCTGCGTTTTCTTTTCGAGAATCCCCCATTTAAGTGAAAAATCACGCGTTTTCTCTTCAGAAATCTGCCATTTAAGCGAATATCACGCATTTTCTCTTCGCAAATCCCCCATTTATGCCAAAATCATGCAGTTTTTCTTCGCAAATCCCCCATTTAAGCAAATATCACGCGTTTTTTCTTCGAGAATACCCCATTTAAGTGAAAATCACGCGTTTATTCTTTGAGAATACCCCATTTAGGCGAAAAACAGGCATTTTCTCTTTGGAAATCCCCCATTTAAGCGAAAATCACGTGTTTTCTTTTCGGAAAACCCCCCATTTAATCGAATATCAACCGTTTTATCTCTGAGAATCCCCTATTTAAGCAAATATCACGCGTTTTCTCTTTGGAAATCCCCCATTTAAGCGAAAATCATGCTTTTTCTCTTCGGAAATCACCCATTTAAGTGAATCTCACGCGTTTTCTCTTCGGAAATACCACATTTAGGCGAAAATCATGAATTTTCTCCTCAGAAATCACCAATTTAAGCGAATATCATGCAGTTTCTCTTCGGAAATCCCCCTCTTAGGTGAAAATGATAATTTTCTCTTTGGAAATCCCCCATTTAAGCGAAAATCATGAATTTTCTCTTCGAGAACCACCATTTAAGCGAAAATCACTCGTTTTCTTTTCGGAAAACCCCCATTTAATCGAATATCAACTGTTTTATCTCCGAGAATCCAACATTTAAGCAAATATCACGCGTTTTCTCTTCGCAAATCCACCATTTAAGCGAAAATCGTGAATTTTTTCTTTGCAAATCCCCCATTTAAGCGAAAATCACGTGTTTTCTCTTCGGAAATCTCCCTTTTCATCATAAAATCATGCGTTTTCTTTTCGCAAATCCCCCATTTAAGCGAATATCACGATTTTCTTTCGGAAATCCCCCTTTTCATCGAATATCACGCGTTTTGTCTCCGAGAATCCCACATTCAGGCAAATATCACGCGTTTTCTCTTCGGAAATCCCCCATTTAAGCAAAAATCACGTGTTTTCTTTTCGGAAATCTCCCTTTTCATCATAAATCACGCGTTTTCTTTTAGCATATCCCCCATTTAAGCAAAAATGACGTGTTTTCTTTTCGGAAATCCTCCGTTTAATCGAATATCACGCTATTTATCTTCGCAAATCCCACATTTAAGCAAATATCATGCGTTTTTTCTTCAAAAATCCCCATTTAGGCTAAAATAATGATTTTCTCCTCGGTAATCACCCATTTAAGCGAATATCACGCATTTTTTCTTCGAGAATACCCCATTTAAGTGAAAATCACGCATTTTCTCTTCAGAAATCCCCCATTTAAGCGAAAATCACACGGTTTCTCATCAGCAATCCCCCATTTAAGCAACAATTACGCGTTTTCTCTATGCAAATCCCGCATTTAAGCGAAAATCATGCATTTTATCTTTGAAAATCCCCATTTAAGCGATAATCCTGCGTTTTCTTTTCGAGAATCCCCCATTTAAGTGAAAAATCACGCGTTTTCTCTTCAGAAATCTGCCATTTAAGCGAATATCACGCATTTTCTCTTCGCAAATCCCCCATTTATGCCAAAATCATGCAGTTTTTCTTCGCAAATCCCCCATTTAAGCAAATATCACGCGTTTTTTCTTCGAGAATACCCCATTTAAGTGAAAATCACGCGTTTATTCTTTGAGAATACCCCATTTAGGCGAAAAACAGGCATTTTCTCTTTGGAAATCCCCCATTTAAGCGAAAATCACGTGTTTTCTTTTCGGAAAACCCCCCATTTAATCGAATATCAACCGTTTTATCTCTGAGAATCCCCTATTTAAGCAAATATCACGCGTTTTCTCTTTGGAAATCCCCCATTTAAGCGAAAATCATGCTTTTTCTCTTCGGAAATCACCCATTTAAGTGAATCTCACGCGTTTTCTCTCTTCGGAAATACCACATTTAGGCGAAAATCATGAATTTTCTCCTCAGAAATCACCAATTTAAGCGAATATCATGCAGTTTCTCTTCGGAAATCCCCCTCTTAGGTGAAAATGATAAATTTTCTCTTTGGAAATCCCCCATTTAAGCGAAAATCATGAATTTTCTCTTCGAGAACCACCATTTAAGCGAAAATCACTCGTTTTCTTTTCGGAAAACCCCATTTAATCGAATATCAACTGTTTTATCTCCGAGAATCCAACATTTAAGCAAATATCACGCGTTTTCTCTTCGCAAATCCACCATTTAAGCGAAAATCGTGAATTTTTTCTTTGCAAATCCCCCATTTAAGCGAAAATCACGTGTTTTCTCTTCGGAAATCTCCCTTTTCATCATAAAATCATGCGTTTTCTTTTCGCAAATCCCCCATTTAAGCGAATATCACGATTTTCTTTTCGGAATCCCCCTTTTCATCGAATATCACGCGTTTTGTCTCCGAGAATCCCACATTCAGGCAAATATCACGCGTTTTCTCTTCGGAAATCCCCCATTTAAGCAAAAATCACGTGTTTTCTTTTCGGAAATCTCCCTTTTCATCATAAAATCACGCGTTTTCTTTTAGCATATCCCCCATTTAAGCAAAAATGACGTGTTTTCTTTTCGGAAATCCTCCGTTTAATCGAATATCACGCTATTTATCTTCGCAAATCCCCATTTAAGCAAATATCATGCGTTTTTTCTTCAAAAATCCCCCATTTAGGCTAAAATAATGATTTTCTCCTCGGTAATCACCCATTTAAGCGAATATCACGCATTTTTTCTTCGAGAATACCCCATTTAAGTGAAAATCACGCATTTTCTCTTCAGAAATCCCCCATTTAAGCGAAAATCACACGGTTTCTCATCAGCAATCCCCCATTTAAGCAACAATTACGCGTTTTCTCTATGCAAATCCCGCATTTAAGCGAAAATCATGCATTTTATCTTTGAAAATCCCCCATTTAAGCGATAATCCTGCGTTTTCTTTTCGAGAATCCCCCATTTAAGTGAAAAATCACGCGTTTTCTCTTCAGAAATCTGCCATTTAAGCGAATATCACGCATTTTCTCTTCGCAAATCCCCCATTTATGCCAAAATCATGCAGTTTTTCTTCGCAAATCCCCCATTTAAGCAAATATCACGCGTTTTTTCTTCGAGAATACCCCATTTAAGTGAAAATCACGCGTTTATTCTTTGAGAATACCCCATTTAGGCGAAAAACAGGCATTTTCTCTTTGGAAATCCCCCATTTAAGCGAAAATCACGTGTTTTCTTTTCGGAAAACCCCCATTTAATCGAATATCAACCGTTTTATCTCTGAGAATCCCCTATTTAAGCAAATATCACGCGTTTTCTCTTTGGAAATCCCCCATTTAAGCGAAAATCATGCTTTTTCTCTTCGGAAATCACCCATTTAAGTGAATCTCACGCGTTTTCTCTTCGGAAATACCACATTTAGGCGAAAATCATGAATTTTCTCCTCAGAAATCACCAATTTAAGCGAATATCATGCAGTTTCTCTTCGGAAATCCCCCTCTTAGGTGAAAATGATAAATTTTCTCTTTGGAAATCCCCCATTTAAGCGAAAATCATGAATTTTCTCTTCGAGAACCACCATTTAAGCGAAAATCACTCGTTTTCTTTTCGGAAAACCCCCATTTAATCGAATATCAACTGTTTTATCTCCGAGAATCCAACATTTAAGCAAATATCACGCGTTTTCTCTTCGCAAATCCACCATTTAAGCGAAAATCGTGAATTTTTTCTTTGCAAATCCCCCATTTAAGCGAAAATCACGTGTTTTCTCTTCGGAAATCTCCCTTTTCATCATAAAATCATGCGTTTTCTTTTCGCAAATCCCCCATTTAAGCGAATATCACGATTTTCTTTTCGGAAATCCCCCTTTTCATCGAATATCACGCGTTTTGTCTCCGAGAATCCCACATTCAGGCAAATATCACGCGTTTTCTCTTCGGAAATCCCCCATTTAAGCAAAAATCACGTGTTTTCTTTTCGGAAATCTCCCTTTTCATCATAAAATCACGCGTTTTCTTTTAGCATATCCCCATTTAAGCAAAAATGACGTGTTTTCTTTTCGGAAATCCTCCGTTTAATCGAATATCACGCTATTTATCTTCGCAAATCCCACATTTAAGCAAATATCATGCGTTTTTTCTTCAAAAATCCCCCATTTAGGCTAAAATAATGATTTTCTCCTCGGTAATCACCCATTTAAGCGAATATCACGCATTTTTTCTTCGAGAATACCCCATTTAAGTGAAAATCACGCATTTTCTCTTCAGAAATCCCCCATTTAAGCGAAAATCACACGGTTTCTCATCAGCAATCCCCCATTTAAGCAACAATTACGCGTTTTCTCTATGCAAATCCCGCATTTAAGCGAAAATCATGCATTTTATCTTTGAAAATCCCCCATTTAAGCGATAATCCTGCGTTTTCTTTTCGAGAATCCCCCATTTAAGTGAAAAATCACGCGTTTTCTCTTCAGAAATCTGCCATTTAAGCGAATATCACGCATTTTCTCTTCGCAAATCCCCCATTTATGCCAAAATCATGCAGTTTTTCTTCGCAAATCCCCATTTAAGCAAATATCACGCGTTTTTTTCTTCGAGAATACCCCATTTAAGTGAAAATCACGCGTTTATTCTTTGAGAATACCCCATTTAGGCGAAAAACAGGCATTTTCTCTTTGGAAATCCCCCATTTAAGCGAAAATCACGTGTTTTCTTTTCGGAAAACCCCCCATTTAATCGAATATCAACCGTTTTATCTCTGAGAATCCCCTATTTAAGCAAATATCACGCGTTTTCTCTTTGGAAATCCCCCATTTAAGCGAAAATCATGCTTTTTCTCTTCGGAAATCACCCATTTAAGTGAATCTCACGCGTTTTCTCTTCGGAAATACCACATTTAGGCGAAAATCATGAATTTTCTCCTCAGAAATCACCAATTTAAGCGAATATCATGCAGTTTCTCTTCGGAAATCCCCCTCTTAGGTGAAAATGATAAATTTTCTCTTTGGAAATCCCCCATTTAAGCGAAAATCATGAATTTTCTCTTCGAAAACCCCATTTAAGCGAAATCACGCGTTTTCTCTTCGGAAATCCACATTTAAGCGAAAATCATGAATTTTCTCTTCAAAATCCCCATTTAAGCGAATATCACGCGTTTTCTCTTCGCAAATCCCCCTTTAAGCGAAAATCATGAATTTTTTCTTTGGAAATCCCCCATTTAAGCGAAAATCACGCGTTTTCTCTCGAGAATCCCACCATTTAAGCGAAAATCACGCGTTTTCTTTTCGGAAATCCCCCATTTAAGCGAATATCACTGTTTTCTCTCGAGAAATCCCCATTTAATCAAATATCACGCGTTTTCTCTTCGCAAATCCCCATTTAAGCAAAAATCGTGTTTTTTCTTTTCAAATCCCCATTTAATCGAAAATCACGCTATTTTATCTTCGCAAATCCCACATTTAAGCAAATATCATGCGTTTTCTTCTTCAAAAATCCCCCATTTAGGCTAAAACAATGTTTTCTCTTCGGTAATCACCATTTAAGCGAATATCACGCATTTTTTCTTCGAGAATACCCCATTTAAGTGAAAATCACGCATTTTCTCTTCAGAAATCCCCCATTTAAGCGAAAATCACACGGTTTCTCATCAGCAATCCCCATTTAAGCAACAATTACGCGTTTTCTCTATGCAAATCCCGCATTTAAGCGAAAATCATGCATTTTATCTTTGAAAATCCCCCATTTAAGCGAAAATCCGCGTTTTCTTTTCGAGAATCCCCCATTTAAGTGAAAATCACGCGTTTTCTCTCTCAGAAATCCCCATTTAAGCGAATATCACGCATTTTCTCTTCGCAAATCCCCCATTTAAGCCAAAATCATGCAGTTTTTTTCGCAAATCTTCGCGAAATACCCCATTTAAGTGAAAATCACGCGTTTATTCTTTGAGAAATACCCCATTTAGGCGAAAACAGGCATTTTCTCTTTGGAAATCCCCATTTAAGCGAAAATCACGTGTTTTCTTTTCGGAAAACCCCCATTTAATCGAATATCAACCGTTTTAAGAATCCCCTATTTAAGCATTTTCTCTTTGGAAATCCCCCATTTAAGCGAAAATCATGCTTTTTCTCTTCGGAAATCACCCATTTAAGTGAATCTCACGCGTTTTCTCTTCGGAAATACCACATTTAGGCGAAAATCATGAATTTTCTCCTCAGAAATCACCAATTTAAGCGAATATCATGCAGTTTCTCTTCGGAAATCCCCCTCTTAGGTGAAAATGATAAATTTTCTCTTTGGAAATCCCCCATTTAAGCGAAAATCATGAATTTTCTCTTCGAGAACCACCATTTAAGCGAAAATCACTCGTTTTCTTTTCGGAAAACCCCCATTTAATCGAATATCAACTGTTTTATCTCCGAGAATCCAACATTTAAGCAAATATCACGCGTTTTCTCTTCGCAAATCCACCATTTAAGCGAAAATCGTGAATTTTTTCTTTGCAAATCCCCCATTTAAGCGAAAATCACGTGTTTTCTCTTCGGAAATCTCCCTTTTCATCATAAAATCATGCGTTTTCTTTTCGCAAATCCCCCATTTAAGCGAATATCACGATTTTCTTTTCGGAAATCCCCCTTTTCATCGAATATCACGCGTTTTGTCTCCGAGAATCCCACATTCAGGCAAATATCACGCGTTTTCTCTTCGGAAATCCCCCATTTAAGCAAAAATCACGTGTTTTCTTTTCGGAAATCTCCCTTTTCATCATAAAATCACGCGTTTTCTTTTAGCATATCCCCCATTTAAGCAAAAATGACGTGTTTTCTTTTCGGAAATCCTCCGTTTAATCGAATATCACGCTATTTATCTTCGCAAATCCCACATTTAAGCAAATATCATGCGTTTTTTCTTCAAAAATCCCCCATTTAGGCTAAAATAATGATTTTCTCCTCGGTAATCACCCATTTAAGCGAATATCACGCATTTTTTCTTCGAGAATACCCCATTTAAGTGAAAATCACGCATTTTCTCTTCAGAAATCCCCCATTTAAGCGAAAATCACACGGTTTCTCATCAGCAATCCCCCATTTAAGCAACAATTACGCGTTTTCTCTATGCAAATCCCGCATTTAAGCGAAAATCATGCATTTTATCTTTGAAAATCCCCCATTTAAGCGATAATCCTGCGTTTTCTTTTCGAGAATCCCCCATTTAAGTGAAAAATCACGCGTTTTCTCTTCAGAAATCTGCCATTTAAGCGAATATCACGCATTTTCTCTTCGCAAATCCCCCATTTATGCCAAAATCATGCAGTTTTTCTTCGCAAATCCCCCATTTAAGCAAATATCACGCGTTTTTTCTTCGAGAATACCCCATTTAAGTGAAAATCACGCGTTTATTCTTTGAGAATACCCCATTTAGGCGAAAAACAGGCATTTTCTCTTTGGAAATCCCCCATTTAAGCGAAAATCACGTGTTTTCTTTTCGGAAAACCCCCCATTTAATCGAATATCAACCGTTTTATCTCTGAGAATCCCCTATTTAAGCAAATATCACGCGTTTTCTCTTTGGAAATCCCCCATTTAAGCGAAAATCATGCTTTTTCTCTTCGGAAATCACCCATTTAAGTGAATCTCACGCGTTTTCTCTTCGGAAATACCACATTTAGGCGAAAATCATGAATTTTCTCCTCAGAAATCACCAATTTAAGCGAATATCATGCAGTTTCTCTTCGGAAATCCCCCTCTTAGGTGAAAATGATAAATTTTCTCTTTGGAAATCCCCCATTTAAGCGAAAATCATGAATTTTCTCTTCGAGAACCACCATTTAAGCGAAAATCACTCGTTTTCTTTTCGGAAAACCCCCATTTAATCGAATATCAACTGTTTTATCTCCGAGAATCCAACATTTAAGCAAATATCACGCGTTTTCTCTTCGCAAATCCACCATTTAAGCGAAAATCGTGAATTTTTTCTTTGCAAATCCCCCATTTAAGCGAAAATCACGTGTTTTCTCTTCGGAAATCTCCCTTTTCATCATAAAATCATGCGTTTTCTTTTCGCAAATCCCCCATTTAAGCGAATATCACGATTTTCTTTTCGGAAATCCCCCTTTTCATCGAATATCACGCGTTTTGTCTCCGAGAATCCCACATTCAGGCAAATATCACGCGTTTTCTCTTCGGAAATCCCCCATTTAAGCAAAAATCACGTGTTTTCTTTTCGGAAATCTCCCTTTTCATCATAAAATCACGCGTTTTCTTTTAGCATATCCCCCATTTAAGCAAAAATGACGTGTTTTCTTTTCGGAAATCCTCCGTTTAATCGAATATCACGCTATTTATCTTCGCAAATCCCACATTTAAGCAAATATCATGCGTTTTTTCTTCAAAAATCCCCCATTTAGGCTAAAATAATGATTTTCTCCTCGGTAATCACCCATTTAAGCGAATATCACGCATTTTTTCTTCGAGAATACCCCATTTAAGTGAAAATCACGCATTTTCTCTTCAGAAATCCCCCATTTAAGCGAAAATCACACGGTTTCTCATCAGCAATCCCCCATTTAAGCAACAATTACGCGTTTTCTCTATGCAAATCCCGCATTTAAGCGAAAATCATGCATTTTATCTTTGAAAATCCCCCATTTAAGCGATAATCCTGCGTTTTCTTTTCGAGAATCCCCCATTTAAGTGAAAAATCACGCGTTTTCTCTTCAGAAATCTGCCATTTAAGCGAATATCACGCATTTTCTCTTCGCAAATCCCCCATTTATGCCAAAATCATGCAGTTTTTCTTCGCAAATCCCCCATTTAAGCAAATATCACGCGTTTTTTCTTCGAGAATACCCCATTTAAGTGAAAATCACGCGTTTATTCTTTGAGAATACCCCATTTAGGCGAAAAACAGGCATTTTCTCTTTGGAAATCCCCCATTTAAGCGAAAATCACGTGTTTTCTTTTCGGAAAACCCCCCATTTAATCGAATATCAACCGTTTTATCTCTGAGAATCCCCTATTTAAGCAAATATCACGCGTTTTCTCTTTGGAAATCCCCCATTTAAGCGAAAATCATGCTTTTTCTCTTCGGAAATCACCCATTTAAGTGAATCTCACGCGTTTTCTCTTCGGAAATACCACATTTAGGCGAAAATCATGAATTTTCTCCTCAGAAATCACCAATTTAAGCGAATATCATGCAGTTTCTCTTCGGAAATCCCCCTCTTAGGTGAAAATGATAAATTTTCTCTTTGGAAATCCCCCATTTAAGCGAAAATCATGAATTTTCTCTTCGAAATCACCACCATTTAAGCGAAAATCACTCGTTTTCTTTTCGGAAAACCCCCATTTAATCGAATATCAACTGTTTTATCTCCGAGAATCCAACATTTAAGCAAATATCACGCGTTTTCTCTTCGCAAATCCACCATTTAAGCGAAAATCGTGAATTTTTTCTTTGCAAATCCCCCATTTAAGCGAAAATCACGTGTTTTCTCTTCGGAAATCTCCCTTTTCATCATAAAATCATGCGTTTTCTTTTCGCAAATCCCCCATTTAAGCGAATATCACGATTTTCTTTTCGGAAATCCCCCTTTTCATCGAATATCACGCGTTTTGTCTCCGAGAATCCCACATTCAGGCAAATATCACGCGTTTTCTCTTCGGAAATCCCCCATTTAAGCAAAAATCACGTGTTTTCTTTTCGGAAATCTCCCTTTTCATCATAAAATCACGCGTTTTCTTTTAGCATATCCCCCATTTAAGCAAAAATGACGTGTTTTCTTTTCGGAAATCCTCCGTTTAATCGAATATCACGCTATTTATCTTCGCAAATCCCACATTTAAGCAAATATCATGCGTTTTTTCTTCAAAAATCCCCCATTTAGGCTAAAATAATGATTTTCTCCTCGGTAATCACCCATTTAAGCGAATATCACGCATTTTTTCTTCGAGAATACCCCATTTAAGTGAAAATCACGCATTTTCTCTTCAGAAATCCCCCATTTAAGCGAAAATCACACGGTTTCTCATCAGCAATCCCCCATTTAAGCAACAATTACGCGTTTTCTCTATGCAAATCCCGCATTTAAGCGAAAATCATGCATTTTATCTTTGAAAATCCCCCATTTAAGCGATAATCCTGCGTTTTCTTTTCGAGAATCCCCCATTTAAGTGAAAAATCACGCGTTTTCTCTTCAGAAATCTGCCATTTAAGCGAATATCACGCATTTTCTCTTCGCAAATCCCCCATTTATGCCAAAATCATGCAGTTTTTCTTCGCAAATCCCCCATTTAAGCAAATATCACGCGTTTTTTTCTTCGAGAATACCCCATTTAAGTGAAAATCACGCGTTTATTCTTTGAGAATACCCCATTTAGGCGAAAAACAGGCATTTTCTCTTTGGAAATCCCCCATTTAAGCGAAAATCACGTGTTTTCTTTTCGGAAAACCCCCCATTTAATCGAATATCAACCGTTTTATCTCTGAGAATCCCCTATTTAAGCAAATATCACGCGTTTTCTCTTTGGAAATCCCCCATTTAAGCGAAAATCATGCTTTTTCTCTTCGGAAATCACCCATTTAAGTGAATCTCACGCGTTTTCTCTTCGGAAATACCACATTTAGGCGAAAATCATGAATTTTCTCCTCAGAAATCACCAATTTAAGCGAATATCATGCAGTTTCTCTTCGGAAATCCCCCTCTTAGGTGAAAATGATAAATTTTCTCTTTGGAAATCCCCCATTTAAGCGAAAATCATGAATTTTCTCTTCGAGAACCACCATTTAAGCGAAAATCACTCGTTTTCTTTTCGGAAAACCCCCATTTAATCGAATATCAACTGTTTTATCTCCGAGAATCCAACATTTAAGCAAATATCACGCGTTTTCTCTTCGCAAATCCACCATTTAAGCGAAAATCGTGAATTTTTTCTTTGCAAATCCCCCATTTAAGCGAAAATCACGTGTTTTCTCTTCGGAAATCTCCCTTTTCATCATAAAATCATGCGTTTTCTTTTCGCAAATCCCCCATTTAAGCGAATATCACGATTTTCTTTTCGGAAATCCCCCTTTTCATCGAATATCACGCGTTTTGTCTCCGAGAATCCCACATTCAGGCAAATATCACGCGTTTTCTCTTCGGAAATCCCCCATTTAAGCAAAAATCACGTGTTTTCTTTTCGGAAATCTCCCTTTTCATCATAAAATCACGCGTTTTCTTTTAGCATATCCCCCATTTAAGCAAAAATGACGTGTTTTCTTTTCGGAAATCCTCCGTTTAATCGAATATCACGCTATTTATCTTCGCAAATCCCACATTTAAGCAAATATCATGCGTTTTTTCTTCAAAAATCCCCCATTTAGGCTAAAACAATGATTTTCTCCTCGGTAATCACCCATTTAAGCGAATATCACGCATTTTTTCTTCGAGAATACCCCATTTAAGTGAAAATCACGCATTTTCTCTTCAGAAATCCCCCATTTAAGCGAAAATCACACGGTTTCTCATCAGCAATCCCCCATTTAAGCAACAATTACGCGTTTTCTCTATGCAAATCCCGCATTTAAGCGAAAATCATGCATTTTATCTTTGAAAATCCCCCATTTAAGCGATAATCCTGCGTTTTCTTTTCGAGAATCCCCCATTTAAGTGAAAAATCACGCGTTTTCTCTTCAGAAATCTGCCATTTAAGCGAATATCACGCATTTTCTCTTCGCAAATCCCCCATTTATGCCAAAATCATGCAGTTTTTCTTCGCAAATCCCCCATTTAAGCAAATATCACGCGTTTTTTCTTCGAGAATACCCCATTTAAGTGAAAATCACGCGTTTATTCTTTGAGAATACCCCATTTAGGCGAAAAACAGGCATTTTCTCTTTGGAAATCCCCCATTTAAGCGAAAATCACGTGTTTTCTTTTCGGAAAACCCCCCATTTAATCGAATATCAACCGTTTTATCTCTGAGAATCCCCTATTTAAGCAAATATCACGCGTTTTCTCTTTGGAAATCCCCCATTTAAGCGAAAATCATGCTTTTTCTCTTCGGAAATCACCCATTTAAGTGAATCTCACGCGTTTTCTCTTCGGAAATACCACATTTAGGCGAAAATCATGAATTTTCTCCTCAGAAATCACCAATTTAAGCGAATATCATGCAGTTTCTCTTCGGAAATCCCCCTCTTAGGTGAAAATGATAAATTTTCTCTTTGGAAATCCCCCATTTAAGCGAAAATCATGAATTTTCTCTTCGAGAACCACCATTTAAGCGAAAATCACTCGTTTTCTTTTCGGAAAACCCCCATTTAATCGAATATCAACTGTTTTATCTCCGAGAATCCAACATTTAAGCAAATATCACGCGTTTTCTCTTCGCAAATCCACCATTTAAGCGAAAATCGTGAATTTTTTCTTTGCAAATCCCCCATTTAAGCGAAAATCACGTGTTTTCTCTTCGGAAATCTCCCTTTTCATCATAAAATCATGCGTTTTCTTTTCGCAAATCCCCCATTTAAGCGAATATCACGATTTTCTTTTCGGAAATCCCCCTTTTCATCGAATATCACGCGTTTTGTCTCCGAGAATCCCACATTCAGGCAAATATCACGCGTTTTCTCTTCGGAAATCCCCCATTTAAGCAAAAATCACGTGTTTTCTTTTCGGAAATCTCCCTTTTCATCATAAAATCACGCGTTTTCTTTTAGCATATCCCCCATTTAAGCAAAAATGACGTGTTTTCTTTTCGGAAATCCTCCGTTTAATCGAATATCACGCTATTTATCTTCGCAAATCCCACATTTAAGCAAATATCATGCGTTTTTTCTTCAAAAATCCCCCATTTAGGCTAAAATAATGATTTTCTCCTCGGTAATCACCCATTTAAGCGAATATCACGCATTTTTTCTTCGAGAATACCCCATTTAAGTGAAAATCACGCATTTTCTCTTCAGAAATCCCCCATTTAAGCGAAAATCACACGGTTTCTCATCAGCAATCCCCCATTTAAGCAACAATTACGCGTTTTCTCTATGCAAATCCCGCATTTAAGCGAAAATCATGCATTTTATCTTTGAAAATCCCCCATTTAAGCGATAATCCTGCGTTTTCTTTTCGAGAATCCCCCATTTAAGTGAAAAATCACGCGTTTTCTCTTCAGAAATCTGCCATTTAAGCGAATATCACGCATTTTCTCTTCGCAAATCCCCCATTTATGCCAAAATCATGCAGTTTTTCTTCGCAAATCCCCCATTTAAGCAAATATCACGCGTTTTTTCTTCGAGAATACCCCATTTAAGTGAAAATCACGCGTTTATTCTTTGAGAATACCCCATTTAGGCGAAAAACAGGCATTTTCTCTTTGGAAATCCCCCATTTAAGCGAAATCGAAATCCCCCATTTAAGTGTCACGCGGAATCTTTGGAAATCCCCCATTTAAGCGAAAATTTAAGCAACACGCGTTTTCTCCCCATTTATTTAAATCCCCATTTAAGCGAAAATCACGTGTTTTCTTTTCGGAAAACCCCCCATTTAATCGAATATCAACCGTTTTATCTCTGAGAATCCCCTATTTAAGCAAATATCACGCGTTTTCTCTTTGGAAATCCCCCATTTAAGCGAAAATCATGCTTTTTCTCTTCGGAAATCACCCATTTAAGTGAATCTCACGCGTTTTCTCTTCGGAAATACCACATTTAGGCGAAAATCATGAATTTTCTCCTCAGAAATCACCAATTTAAGCGAATATCATGCAGTTTCTCTTCGGAAATCCCCCTCTTAGGTGAAAATGATAAATTTTCTCTTTGGAAATCCCCCATTTAAGCGAAAATCATGAATTTTCTCTTCGAGAACCACCATTTAAGCGAAAATCACTCGTTTTCTTTTCGGAAAACCCCCATTTAATCGAATATCAACTGTTTTATCTCCGAGAATCCAACATTTAAGCAAATATCACGCGTTTTCTCTTCGCAAATCCACCATTTAAGCGAAAATCGTGAATTTTTTCTTTGCAAATCCCCCATTTAAGCGAAAATCACGTGTTTTCTCTTCGGAAATCTCCCTTTTCATCATAAAATCATGCGTTTTCTTTTCGCAAATCCCCCATTTAAGCGAATATCACGATTTTCTTTTCGGAAATCCCCCTTTTCATCGAATATCACGCGTTTTGTCTCCGAGAATCCCACATTCAGGCAAATATCACGCGTTTTCTCTTCGGAAATCCCCCATTTAAGCAAAAATCACGTGTTTTCTTTTCGGAAATCTCCCTTTTCATCATAAAATCACGCGTTTTCTTTTAGCATATCCCCCATTTAAGCAAAAATGACGTGTTTTCTTTTCGGAAATCCTCCGTTTAATCGAATATCACGCTATTTATCTTCGCAAATCCCACATTTAAGCAAATATCATGCGTTTTTTCTTCAAAAATCCCCCATTTAGGCTAAAATAATGATTTTCTCCTCGGTAATCACCCATTTAAGCGAATATCACGCATTTTTTCTTCGAGAATACCCCATTTAAGTGAAAATCACGCATTTTCTCTTCAGAAATCCCCCATTTAAGCGAAAATCACACGGTTTCTCATCAGCAATCCCCCATTTAAGCAACAATTACGCGTTTTCTCTATGCAAATCCCGCATTTAAGCGAAAATCATGCATTTTATCTTTGAAAATCCCCCATTTAAGCGATAATCCTGCGTTTTCTTTTCGAGAATCCCCCATTTAAGTGAAAAATCACGCGTTTTCTCTTCAGAAATCTGCCATTTAAGCGAATATCACGCATTTTCTCTTCGCAAATCCCCCATTTATGCCAAAATCATGCAGTTTTTCTTCGCAAATCCCCCATTTAAGCAAATATCACGCGTTTTTTCTTCGAGAATACCCCATTTAAGTGAAAATCACGCGTTTATTCTTTGAGAATACCCCATTTAGGCGAAAAACAGGCATTTTCTCTTTGGAAATCCCCCATTTAAGCGAAAATCACGTGTTTTCTTTTCGGAAAACCCCCCATTTAATCGAATATCAACCGTTTTATCTCTGAGAATCCCCTATTTAAGCAAATATCACGCGTTTTCTCTTTGGAAATCCCCCATTTAAGCGAAAATCATGCTTTTTCTCTTCGGAAATCACCCATTTAAGTGAATCTCACGCGTTTTCTCTTCGGAAATACCACATTTAGGCGAAAATCATGAATTTTCTCCTCAGAAATCACCAATTTAAGCGAATATCATGCAGTTTCTCTTCGGAAATCCCCCTCTTAGGTGAAAATGATAAATTTTCTCTTTGGAAATCCCCCATTTAAGCGAAAATCATGAATTTTCTCTTCGAGAACCACCATTTAAGCGAAAATCACTCGTTTTCTTTTCGGAAAACCCCCATTTAATCGAATATCAACTGTTTTATCTCCGAGAATCCAACATTTAAGCAAATATCACGCGTTTTCTCTTCGCAAATCCACCATTTAAGCGAAAATCGTGAATTTTTTCTTTGCAAATCCCCCATTTAAGCGAAAATCACGTGTTTTCTCTTCGGAAATCTCCCTTTTCATCATAAAATCATGCGTTTTCTTTTCGCAAATCCCCCATTTAAGCGAATATCACGATTTTCTTTTCGGAAATCCCCCTTTTCATCGAATATCACGCGTTTTGTCTCCGAGAATCCCACATTCAGGCAAATATCACGCGTTTTCTCTTCGGAAATCCCCCATTTAAGCAAAAATCACGTGTTTTCTTTTCGGAAATCTCCCTTTTCATCATAAAATCACGCGTTTTCTTTTAGCATATCCCCCATTTAAGCAAAAATGACGTGTTTTCTTTTCGGAAATCCTCCGTTTAATCGAATATCACGCTATTTATCTTCGCAAATCCCACATTTAAGCAAATATCATGCGTTTTTTCTTCAAAAATCCCCCATTTAGGCTAAAATAATGATTTTCTCCTCGGTAATCACCCATTTAAGCGAATATCACGCATTTTTTCTTCGAGAATACCCCATTTAAGTGAAAATCACGCATTTTCTCTTCAGAAATCCCCCATTTAAGCGAAAATCACACGGTTTCTCATCAGCAATCCCCCATTTAAGCAACAATTACGCGTTTTCTCTATGCAAATCCCGCATTTAAGCGAAAATCATGCATTTTATCTTTGAAAATCCCCCATTTAAGCGATAATCCTGCGTTTTCTTTTCGAGAATCCCCCATTTAAGTGAAAAATCACGCGTTTTCTCTTCAGAAATCTGCCATTTAAGCGAATATCACGCATTTTCTCTTCGCAAATCCCCCATTTATGCCAAAATCATGCAGTTTTTCTTCGCAAATCCCCCATTTAAGCAAATATCACGCGTTTTTTCTTCGAGAATACCCCATTTAAGTGAAAATCACGCGTTTATTCTTTGAGAATACCCCATTTAGGCGAAAAACAGGCATTTTCTCTTTGGAAATCCCCCATTTAAGCGAAAATCACGTGTTTTCTTTTCGGAAAACCCCCCATTTAATCGAATATCAACCGTTTTATCTCTGAGAATCCCCTATTTAAGCAAATATCACGCGTTTTCTCTTTGGAAATCCCCCATTTAAGCGAAAATCATGCTTTTTCTCTTCGGAAATCACCCATTTAAGTGAATCTCACGCGTTTTCTCTTCGGAAATACCACATTTAGGCGAAAATCATGAATTTTCTCCTCAGAAATCACCAATTTAAGCGAATATCATGCAGTTTCTCTTCGGAAATCCCCCTCTTAGGTGAAAATGATAAATTTTCTCTTTGGAAATCCCCCATTTAAGCGAAAATCATGAATTTTCTCTTCGAGAACCACCATTTAAGCGAAAATCACTCGTTTTCTTTTCGGAAAACCCCCATTTAATCGAATATCAACTGTTTTATCTCCGAGAATCCAACATTTAAGCAAATATCACGCGTTTTCTCTTCGCAAATCCACCATTTAAGCGAAAATCGTGAATTTTTTCTTTGCAAATCCCCCATTTAAGCGAAAATCACGTGTTTTCTCTTCGGAAATCTCCCTTTTCATCATAAAATCATGCGTTTTCTTTTCGCAAATCCCCCATTTAAGCGAATATCACGATTTTCTTTTCGGAAATCCCCCTTTTCATCGAATATCACGCGTTTTGTCTCCGAGAATCCCACATTCAGGCAAATATCACGCGTTTTCTCTTCGGAAATCCCCCATTTAAGCAAAAATCACGTGTTTTCTTTTCGGAAATCTCCCTTTTCATCATAAAATCACGCGTTTTCTTTTAGCATATCCCCCATTTAAGCAAAAATGACGTGTTTTCTTTTCGGAAATCCTCCGTTTAATCGAATATCACGCTATTTATCTTCGCAAATCCCACATTTAAGCAAATATCATGCGTTTTTTCTTCAAAAATCCCCCATTTAGGCTAAAATAATGATTTTCTCCTCGGTAATCACCCATTTAAGCGAATATCACGCATTTTTTCTTCGAGAATACCCCATTTAAGTGAAAATCACGCATTTTCTCTTCAGAAATCCCCCATTTAAGCGAAAATCACACGGTTTCTCATCAGCAATCCCCCATTTAAGCAACAATTACGCGTTTTCTCTATGCAAATCCCGCATTTAAGCGAAAATCATGCATTTTATCTTTGAAAATCCCCCATTTAAGCGATAATCCTGCGTTTTCTTTTCGAGAATCCCCCATTTAAGTGAAAAATCACGCGTTTTCTCTTCAGAAATCTGCCATTTAAGCGAATATCACGCATTTTCTCTTCGCAAATCCCCCATTTATGCCAAAATCATGCAGTTTTTCTTCGCAAATCCCCCATTTAAGCAAATATCACGCGTTTTTTCTTCGAGAATACCCCATTTAAGTGAAAATCACGCGTTTATTCTTTGAGAATACCCCATTTAGGCGAAAAACAGGCATTTTCTCTTTGGAAATCCCCCATTTAAGCGAAAATCACGTGTTTTCTTTTCGGAAAACCCCCCATTTAATCGAATATCAACCGTTTTATCTCTGAGAATCCCCTATTTAAGCAAATATCACGCGTTTTCTCTTTGGAAATCCCCCATTTAAGCGAAAATCATGCTTTTTCTCTTCGGAAATCACCCATTTAAGTGAATCTCACGCGTTTTCTCTTCGGAAATACCACATTTAGGCGAAAATCATGAATTTTCTCCTCAGAAATCACCAATTTAAGCGAATATCATGCAGTTTCTCTTCGGAAATCCCCCTCTTAGGTGAAAATGATAAATTTTCTCTTTGGAAATCCCCCATTTAAGCGAAAATCATGAATTTTCTCTTCGAGAACCACCATTTAAGCGAAAATCACTCGTTTTCTTTTCGGAAAACCCCCATTTAATCGAATATCAACTGTTTTATCTCCGAGAATCCAACATTTAAGCAAATATCACGCGTTTTCTCTTCGCAAATCCACCATTTAAGCGAAAATCGTGAATTTTTTCTTTGCAAATCCCCCATTTAAGCGAAAATCACGTGTTTTCTCTTCGGAAATCTCCCTTTTCATCATAAAATCATGCGTTTTCTTTTCGCAAATCCCCCATTTAAGCGAATATCACGATTTTCTTTTCGGAAATCCCCCTTTTCATCGAATATCACGCGTTTTGTCTCCGAGAATCCCACATTCAGGCAAATATCACGCGTTTTCTCTTCGGAAATCCCCCATTTAAGCAAAAATCACGTGTTTTCTTTTCGGAAATCTCCCTTTTCATCATAAAATCACGCGTTTTCTTTTAGCATATCCCCCATTTAAGCAAAAATGACGTGTTTTCTTTTCGGAAATCCTCCGTTTAATCGAATATCACGCTATTTATCTTCGCAAATCCCACATTTAAGCAAATATCATGCGTTTTTTCTTCAAAAATCCCCCATTTAGGCTAAAATAATGATTTTCTCCTCGGTAATCACCCATTTAAGCGAATATCACGCATTTTTTCTTCGAGAATACCCCATTTAAGTGAAAATCACGCATTTTCTCTTCAGAAATCCCCCATTTAAGCGAAAATCACACGGTTTCTCATCAGCAATCCCCCATTTAAGCAACAATTACGCGTTTTCTCTATGCAAATCCCGCATTTAAGCGAAAATCATGCATTTTATCTTTGAAAATCCCCCATTTAAGCGATAATCCTGCGTTTTCTTTTCGAGAATCCCCCATTTAAGTGAAAAATCACGCGTTTTCTCTTCAGAAATCTGCCATTTAAGCGAATATCACGCATTTTCTCTTCGCAAATCCCCCATTTATGCCAAAATCATGCAGTTTTTCTTCGCAAATCCCCCATTTAAGCAAATATCACGCGTTTTTTCTTCGAGAATACCCCATTTAAGTGAAAATCACGCGTTTATTCTTTGAGAATACCCCATTTAGGCGAAAAACAGGCATTTTCTCTTTGGAAATCCCCCATTTAAGCGAAAATCACGTGTTTTCTTTTCGGAAAACCCCCCATTTAATCGAATATCAACCGTTTTATCTCTGAGAATCCCCTATTTAAGCAAATATCACGCGTTTTCTCTTTGGAAATCCCCCATTTAAGCGAAAATCATGCTTTTTCTCTTCGGAAATCACCCATTTAAGTGAATCTCACGCGTTTTCTCTTCGGAAATACCACATTTAGGCGAAAATCATGAATTTTCTCCTCAGAAATCACCAATTTAAGCGAATATCATGCAGTTTCTCTTCGGAAATCCCCCTCTTAGGTGAAAATGATAAATTTTCTCTTTGGAAATCCCCCATTTAAGCGAAAATCATGAATTTTCTCTTCGAGAACCACCATTTAAGCGAAAATCACTCGTTTTCTTTTCGGAAAACCCCCATTTAATCGAATATCAACTGTTTTATCTCCGAGAATCCAACATTTAAGCAAATATCACGCGTTTTCTCTTCGCAAATCCACCATTTAAGCGAAAATCGTGAATTTTTTCTTTGCAAATCCCCCATTTAAGCGAAAATCACGTGTTTTCTCTTCGGAAATCTCCCTTTTCATCATAAAATCATGCGTTTTCTTTTCGCAAATCCCCCATTTAAGCGAATATCACGATTTTCTTTTCGGAAATCCCCCTTTTCATCGAATATCACGCGTTTTGTCTCCGAGAATCCCACATTCAGGCAAATATCACGCGTTTTCTCTTCGGAAATCCCCCATTTAAGCAAAAATCACGTGTTTTCTTTTCGGAAATCTCCCTTTTCATCATAAAATCACGCGTTTTCTTTTAGCATATCCCCCATTTAAGCAAAAATGACGTGTTTTCTTTTCGGAAATCCTCCGTTTAATCGAATATCACGCTATTTATCTTCGCAAATCCCACATTTAAGCAAATATCATGCGTTTTTTCTTCAAAAATCCCCCATTTAGGCTAAAATAATGATTTTCTCCTCGGTAATCACCCATTTAAGCGAATATCACGCATTTTTTCTTCGAGAATACCCCATTTAAGTGAAAATCACGCATTTTCTCTTCAGAAATCCCCCATTTAAGCGAAAATCACACGGTTTCTCATCAGCAATCCCCCATTTAAGCAACAATTACGCGTTTTCTCTATGCAAATCCCGCATTTAAGCGAAAATCATGCATTTTATCTTTGAAAATCCCCCATTTAAGCGATAATCCTGCGTTTTCTTTTCGAGAATCCCCCATTTAAGTGAAAAATCACGCGTTTTCTCTTCAGAAATCTGCCATTTAAGCGAATATCACGCATTTTCTCTTCGCAAATCCCCCATTTATGCCAAAATCATGCAGTTTTTCTTCGCAAATCCCCCATTTAAGCAAATATCACGCGTTTTTTCTTCGAGAATACCCCATTTAAGTGAAAATCACGCGTTTATTCTTTGAGAATACCCCATTTAGGCGAAAAACAGGCATTTTCTCTTTGGAAATCCCCCATTTAAGCGAAAATCACGTGTTTTCTTTTCGGAAAACCCCCATTTAATCGAATATCAACCGTTTTATCTCTGAGAATCCCCTATTTAAGCAAATATCACGCGTTTTCTCTTTGGAAATCCCCCATTTAAGCGAAAATCATGCTTTTTCTCTTCGGAAATCACCCATTTAAGTGAATCTCACGCGTTTTCTCTTCGGAAATACCACATTTAGGCGAAAATCATGAATTTTCTCCTCAGAAATCACCAATTTAAGCGAATATCATGCAGTTTCTCTTCGGAAATCCCCCTCTTAGGTGAAAATGATAAATTTTCTCTTTGGAAATCCCCCATTTAAGCGAAAATCATGAATTTTCTCTTCGAGAACCACCATTTAAGCGAAAATCACTCGTTTTCTTTTCGGAAAACCCCCATTTAATCGAATATCAACTGTTTTATCTCCGAGAATCCAACATTTAAGCAAATATCACGCGTTTTCTCTTCGCAAATCCACCATTTAAGCGAAAATCGTGAATTTTTTCTTTGCAAATCCCCCATTTAAGCGAAAATCACGTGTTTTCTCTTCGGAAATCTCCCTTTTCATCATAAAATCATGCGTTTTCTTTTCGCAAATCCCCCATTTAAGCGAATATCACGATTTTCTTTTCGGAAATCCCCCTTTTCATCGAATATCACGCGTTTTGTCTCCGAGAATCCCACATTCAGGCAAATATCACGCGTTTTCTCTTCGGAAATCCCCCATTTAAGCAAAAATCACGTGTTTTCTTTTCGGAAATCTCCCTTTTCATCATAAAATCACGCGTTTTCTTTTAGCATATCCCCCATTTAAGCAAAAATGACGTGTTTTCTTTTCGGAAATCCTCCGTTTAATCGAATATCACGCTATTTATCTTCGCAAATCCCACATTTAAGCAAATATCATGCGTTTTTTCTTCAAAAATCCCCCATTTAGGCTAAAATAATGATTTTCTCCTCGGTAATCACCCATTTAAGCGAATATCACGCATTTTTTCTTCGAGAATACCCCATTTAAGTGAAAATCACGCATTTTCTCTTCAGAAATCCCCCATTTAAGCGAAAATCACACGGTTTCTCATCAGCAATCCCCCATTTAAGCAACAATTACGCGTTTTCTCTATGCAAATCCCGCATTTAAGCGAAAATCATGCATTTTATCTTTGAAAATCCCCCATTTAAGCGATAATCCTGCGTTTTCTTTTCGAGAATCCCCCATTTAAGTGAAAAATCACGCGTTTTCTCTTCAGAAATCTGCCATTTAAGCGAATATCACGCATTTTCTCTTCGCAAATCCCCCATTTATGCCAAAATCATGCAGTTTTTCTTCGCAAATCCCCCATTTAAGCAAATATCACGCGTTTTTTCTTCGAGAATACCCCATTTAAGTGAAAATCACGCGTTTATTCTTTGAGAATACCCCATTTAGGCGAAAAACAGGCATTTTCTCTTTGGAAATCCCCCATTTAAGCGAAAATCACGTGTTTTCTTTTCGGAAAACCCCCCATTTAATCGAATATCAACCGTTTTATCTCTGAGAATCCCCTATTTAAGCAAATATCACGCGTTTTCTCTTTGGAAATCCCCCATTTAAGCGAAAATCATGCTTTTTCTCTTCGGAAATCACCCATTTAAGTGAATCTCACGCGTTTTCTCTTCGGAAATACCACATTTAGGCGAAAATCATGAATTTTCTCCTCAGAAATCACCAATTTAAGCGAATATCATGCAGTTTCTCTTCGGAAATCCCCCTCTTAGGTGAAAATGATAAATTTTCTCTTTGGAAATCCCCCATTTAAGCGAAAATCATGAATTTTCTCTTCGAGAACCACCATTTAAGCGAAAATCACTCGTTTTCTTTTCGGAAAACCCCCATTTAATCGAATATCAACTGTTTTATCTCCGAGAATCCAACATTTAAGCAAATATCACGCGTTTTCTCTTCGCAAATCCACCATTTAAGCGAAAATCGTGAATTTTTTCTTTGCAAATCCCCCATTTAAGCGAAAATCACGTGTTTTCTCTTCGGAAATCTCCCTTTTCATCATAAAATCATGCGTTTTCTTTTCGCAAATCCCCCATTTAAGCGAATATCACGATTTTCTTTTCGGAAATCCCCCTTTTCATCGAATATCACGCGTTTTGTCTCCGAGAATCCCACATTCAGGCAAATATCACGCGTTTTCTCTTCGGAAATCCCCCATTTAAGCAAAAATCACGTGTTTTCTTTTCGGAAATCTCCCTTTTCATCATAAAATCACGCGTTTTCTTTTAGCATATCCCCCATTTAAGCAAAAATGACGTGTTTTCTTTTCGGAAATCCTCCGTTTAATCGAATATCACGCTATTTATCTTCGCAAATCCCACATTTAAGCAAATATCATGCGTTTTTTCTTCAAAAATCCCCCATTTAGGCTAAAATAATGATTTTCTCCTCGGTAATCACCCATTTAAGCGAATATCACGCATTTTTTCTTCGAGAATACCCCATTTAAGTGAAAATCACGCATTTTCTCTTCAGAAATCCCCCATTTAAGCGAAAATCACACGGTTTCTCATCAGCAATCCCCCATTTAAGCAACAATTACGCGTTTTCTCTATGCAAATCCCGCATTTAAGCGAAAATCATGCATTTTATCTTTGAAAATCCCCCATTTAAGCGATAATCCTGCGTTTTCTTTTCGAGAATCCCCCATTTAAGTGAAAAATCACGCGTTTTCTCTTCAGAAATCTGCCATTTAAGCGAATATCACGCATTTTCTCTTCGCAAATCCCCCATTTATGCCAAAATCATGCAGTTTTTCTTCGCAAATCCCCCATTTAAGCAAATATCACGCGTTTTTTCTTCGAGAATACCCCATTTAAGTGAAAATCACGCGTTTATTCTTTGAGAATACCCCATTTAGGCGAAAAACAGGCATTTTCTCTTTGGAAATCCCCCATTTAAGCGAAAATCACGTGTTTTCTTTTCGGAAAACCCCCCATTTAATCGAATATCAACCGTTTTATCTCTGAGAATCCCCTATTTAAGCAAATATCACGCGTTTTCTCTTTGGAAATCCCCCATTTAAGCGAAAATCATGCTTTTTCTCTTCGGAAATCACCCATTTAAGTGAATCTCACGCGTTTTCTCTTCGGAAATACCACATTTAGGCGAAAATCATGAATTTTCTCCTCAGAAATCACCAATTTAAGCGAATATCATGCAGTTTCTCTTCGGAAATCCCCCTCTTAGGTGAAAATGATAAATTTTCTCTTTGGAAATCCCCCATTTAAGCGAAAATCATGAATTTTCTCTTCGAGAACCACCATTTAAGCGAAAATCACTCGTTTTCTTTTCGGAAAACCCCCATTTAATCGAATATCAACTGTTTTATCTCCGAGAATCCAACATTTAAGCAAATATCACGCGTTTTCTCTTCGCAAATCCACCATTTAAGCGAAAATCGTGAATTTTTTCTTTGCAAATCCCCCATTTAAGCGAAAATCACGTGTTTTCTCTTCGGAAATCTCCCTTTTCATCATAAAATCATGCGTTTTCTTTTCGCAAATCCCCCATTTAAGCGAATATCACGATTTTCTTTTCGGAAATCCCCCTTTTCATCGAATATCACGCGTTTTGTCTCCGAGAATCCCACATTCAGGCAAATATCACGCGTTTTCTCTTCGGAAATCCCCCATTTAAGCAAAAATCACGTGTTTTCTTTTCGGAAATCTCCCTTTTCATCATAAAATCACGCGTTTTCTTTTAGCATATCCCCCATTTAAGCAAAAATGACGTGTTTTCTTTTCGGAAATCCTCCGTTTAATCGAATATCACGCTATTTATCTTCGCAAATCCCACATTTAAGCAAATATCATGCGTTTTTTCTTCAAAAATCCCCCATTTAGGCTAAAATAATGATTTTCTCCTCGGTAATCACCCATTTAAGCGAATATCACGCATTTTTTCTTCGAGAATACCCCATTTAAGTGAAAATCACGCATTTTCTCTTCAGAAATCCCCCATTTAAGCGAAAATCACACGGTTTCTCATCAGCAATCCCCCATTTAAGCAACAATTACGCGTTTTCTCTATGCAAATCCCGCATTTAAGCGAAAATCATGCATTTTATCTTTGAAAATCCCCCATTTAAGCGATAATCCTGCGTTTTCTTTTCGAGAATCCCCCATTTAAGTGAAAAATCACGCGTTTTCTCTTCAGAAATCTGCCATTTAAGCGAATATCACGCATTTTCTCTTCGCAAATCCCCCATTTATGCCAAAATCATGCAGTTTTTCTTCGCAAATCCCCCATTTAAGCAAATATCACGCGTTTTTTTCTTCGAGAATACCCCATTTAAGTGAAAATCACGCGTTTATTCTTTGAGAATACCCCATTTAGGCGAAAAACAGGCATTTTCTCTTTGGAAATCCCCCATTTAAGCGAAAATCACGTGTTTTCTTTTCGGAAAACCCCCCATTTAATCGAATATCAACCGTTTTATCTCTGAGAATCCCCTATTTAAGCAAATATCACGCGTTTTCTCTTTGGAAATCCCCCATTTAAGCGAAAATCATGCTTTTTCTCTTCGGAAATCACCCATTTAAGTGAATCTCACGCGTTTTCTCTTCGGAAATACCACATTTAGGCGAAAATCATGAATTTTCTCCTCAGAAATCACCAATTTAAGCGAATATCATGCAGTTTCTCTTCGGAAATCCCCCTCTTAGGTGAAAATGATAAATTTTCTCTTTGGAAATCCCCCATTTAAGCGAAAATCATGAATTTTCTCTTCGAGAACCACCATTTAAGCGAAAATCACTCGTTTTCTTTTCGGAAAACCCCCATTTAATCGAATATCAACTGTTTTATCTCCGAGAATCCAACATTTAAGCAAATATCACGCGTTTTCTCTTCGCAAATCCACCATTTAAGCGAAAATCGTGAATTTTTTCTTTGCAAATCCCCCATTTAAGCGAAAATCACGTGTTTTCTCTTCGGAAATCTCCCTTTTCATCATAAAATCATGCGTTTTCTTTTCGCAAATCCCCCATTTAAGCGAATATCACGATTTTCTTTTCGGAAATCCCCCTTTTCATCGAATATCACGCGTTTTGTCTCCGAGAATCCCACATTCAGGCAAATATCACGCGTTTTCTCTTCGGAAATCCCCCATTTAAGCAAAAATCACGTGTTTTCTTTTCGGAAATCTCCCTTTTCATCATAAAATCACGCGTTTTCTTTTAGCATATCCCCCATTTAAGCAAAAATGACGTGTTTTCTTTTCGGAAATCCTCCGTTTAATCGAATATCACGCTATTTATCTTCGCAAATCCCACATTTAAGCAAATATCATGCGTTTTTTCTTCAAAAATCCCCCATTTAGGCTAAAATAATGATTTTCTCCTCGGTAATCACCCATTTAAGCGAATATCACGCATTTTTTCTTCGAGAATACCCCATTTAAGTGAAAATCACGCATTTTCTCTTCAGAAATCCCCCATTTAAGCGAAAATCACACGGTTTCTCATCAGCAATCCCCCATTTAAGCAACAATTACGCGTTTTCTCTATGCAAATCCCGCATTTAAGCGAAAATCATGCATTTTATCTTTGAAAATCCCCCATTTAAGCGATAATCCTGCGTTTTCTTTTCGAGAATCCCCCATTTAAGTGAAAAATCACGCGTTTTCTCTTCAGAAATCTGCCATTTAAGCGAATATCACGCATTTTCTCTTCGCAAATCCCCCATTTATGCCAAAATCATGCAGTTTTTCTTCGCAAATCCCCCATTTAAGCAAATATCACGCGTTTTTTCTTCGAGAATACCCCATTTAAGTGAAAATCACGCGTTTATTCTTTGAGAATACCCCATTTAGGCGAAAAACAGGCATTTTCTCTTTGGAAATCCCCCATTTAAGCGAAAATCACGTGTTTTCTTTTCGGAAAACCCCCCATTTAATCGAATATCAACCGTTTTATCTCTGAGAATCCCCTATTTAAGCAAATATCACGCGTTTTCTCTTTGGAAATCCCCCATTTAAGCGAAAATCATGCTTTTTCTCTTCGGAAATCACCCATTTAAGTGAATCTCACGCGTTTTCTCTTCGGAAATACCACATTTAGGCGAAAATCATGAATTTTCTCCTCAGAAATCACCAATTTAAGCGAATATCATGCAGTTTCTCTTCGGAAATCCCCCTCTTAGGTGAAAATGATAAATTTTCTCTTTGGAAATCCCCCATTTAAGCGAAAATCATGAATTTTCTCTTCGAGAACCACCATTTAAGCGAAAATCACTCGTTTTCTTTTCGGAAAACCCCCATTTAATCGAATATCAACTGTTTTATCTCCGAGAATCCAACATTTAAGCAAATATCACGCGTTTTCTCTTCGCAAATCCACCATTTAAGCGAAAATCGTGAATTTTTTCTTTGCAAATCCCCCATTTAAGCGAAAATCACGTGTTTTCTCTTCGGAAATCTCCCTTTTCATCATAAAATCATGCGTTTTCTTTTCGCAAATCCCCCATTTAAGCGAATATCACGATTTTCTTTCGGAAATCCCCCTTTTCATCGAATATCACGCGTTTTGGTCTCCGAGAATCCCACATTCAGGCAAATATCACGCGTTTTGCTCTTCGGAAATCCCCCATTTAAGCAAAAATCACGTGTTTTCTTTTCGGAAATCTCCCTTTTCATCATAAAATCACGCGGTTTCTTTTAGCATATCCCCCCTTTAAGCAAAAAATGACGTTGTTTCTTTCGGAAATCCTCCGTTTTAATCGAATATCACGCTATTTATCTTCGCAAATCCCACATTTAAGCAAATATCATGCGTTTTTTCTTCAAAAATCCCCCATTTAGGCTAAAACAATGATTTTCTCCTCGGTAATCACCCATTTAAGCGAATATCACGCATTTTTTCTTCGAGAATACCCCATTTAAGTGAAATCACGCATTTTCCTCTTCAGAAATCCCCCATTTAAGCGAAAATCACACGGTTTTCTCATCAGCAATCCCCCATTTAAGCAACAATTACGCGTTTTCTCTATGCAAATCCCGCATTTAAGCGAAAATCATGCATTTTATCTTTGAAAATCCCCCATTTAAGCGATAATCCTGCGTTTTCTTTTCGAGAATCCCCCATTTAAGTGAAAAATCACGCGTTTTCTCTTCAGAAATCTGCCATTTAAGCGAATATCACGCATTTTCTCTTCGCAAATCCCCCATTTATGCCAAAATCATGCAGTTTTTCTTCGCAAATCCCCCATTTAAGCAAATATCACGCGTTTTTTTCTTCGAGAATACCCCATTTAAGTGAAAATCACGCGTTTATTCTTTGAGAATACCCCATTTAGGCGAAAAACAGGCATTTTCTCTTTGGAAATCCCCCATTTAAGCGAAAATCACGTGTTTTCTTTTCGGAAAAACCCCCCATTTAATCGAATATCAACCGTTTTATCTCTGAGAATCCCCTATTTAAGCAAATATCACGCGTTTTCTCTTTGGAAATCCCCCATTTAAGCGAAAATCATGCTTTTTCTCTTCGGAAATCACCCATTTAAGTGAATCTCACGCGTTTTCTCTTCGGAAATACCACATTTAGGCGAAAATCATGAATTTTCTCCTCAGAAATCACCAATTTAAGCGAATATCATGCAGTTTCTCTTCGGAAATCCCCCTCTTAGGTGAAAATGATCAATTTTCTCTTTGGAAATCCCCCATTTAAGCGAAAATCATGAATTTTCTCTTCGAGAACCACCATTTAAGCGAAAATCACTCGTTTTCTTTTCGGAAAACCCCCATTTAATCGAATATCAACTGTTTTATCTCCGAGAATCCAACATTTAAGCAAATATCACGCGTTTTCTCTTCGCAAATCCACCATTTAAGCGAAAATCGTGAATTTTTTCTTTGCAAATCCCCCATTTAAGCGAAAATCACGTGTTTTCCTCTTCGGAAATCTCCCTTTTCATCATAAAATCATGCGTTTTCTTTTCGCAAATCCCCCATTTAAGCGAATATCACGATTTTCTTTTCGGAAATCCCCCTTTTCATCGAATATCACGCGTTTTGTCTCCGAGAATCCCACATTCAGGCAAATATCACGCGTTTTCTCTTCGGAAATCCCCCATTTAAGCAAAAATCACGTGTTTTCTTTTCGGAAATCTCCCTTTTCATCATAAAATCACGCGTTTTCTTTTAGCATATCCCCCATTTAAGCAAAAATGACGTGTTTTCTTTTCGGAAATCCTCCGTTTAATCGAATATCACGCTATTTATCTTCGCAAATCCCACATTTAAGCAAATATCATGCGTTTTTTCTTCAAAAATCCCCCATTTAGGCTAAAACAATGATTTTCTCCTCGGTAATCACCCATTTAAGCGAATATCACGCATTTTTTCTTCGAGAATACCCCATTTAAGTGAAAATCACGCATTTTCTCTTCAGAAATCCCCCATTTAAGCGAAAATCACACGGTTTCTCATCAGCAATCCCCCATTTAAGCAACAATTACGCGTTTTCTCTATGCAAATCCCGCATTTAAGCGAAAATCATGCATTTTATCTTTGAAAATCCCCCATTTAAGCGATAATCCTGCGTTTTCTTTTCGAGAATCCCCCATTTAAGTGAAAAATCACGCGTTTTCTCTTCAGAAATCTGCCATTTAAGCGAATATCACGCATTTTCTCTTCGCAAATCCCCCATTTATGCCAAAATCATGCAGTTTTTTCTTCGCAAATCCCCCATTTAAGCAAATATCACGCGTTTTTTCTTCGAGAATACCCCATTTAAGTGAAAATCACGCGTTTATTCTTTGAGAATACCCCATTTAGGCGAAAAACAGGCATTTTCTCTTTGGAAATCCCCCATTTAAGCGAAAATCACGTGTTTTCTTTTCGGAAAACCCCCCATTTAATCGAATATCAACCGTTTTATCTCTGAGAATCCCCTATTTAAGCAAATATCACGCGTTTTCTCTTTGGAAATCCCCCATTTAAGCGAAAATCATGCTTTTTCTCTTCGGAAATCACCCATTTAAGTGAATCTCACGCGTTTTCTCTTCGGAAATACCACATTTAGGCGAAAATCATGAATTTTCTCCTCAGAAATCACCAATTTAAGCGAATATCATGCAGTTTCTCTTCGGAAATCCCCCTCTTAGGTGAAAATGATCAATTTTCTCTTTGGAAATCCCCCATTTAAGCGAAAATCATGAATTTTCTCTTCGAGAACCACCATTTAAGCGAAAATCACTCGTTTTCTTTTCGGAAAACCCCCATTTAATCGAATATCAACTGTTTTATCTCCGAGAATCCAACATTTAAGCAAATATCACGCGTTTTCTCTTCGCAAATCCACCATTTAAGCGAAAATCGTGAATTTTTTCTTTGCAAATCCCCCATTTAAGCGAAAATCACGTGTTTTCTCTTCGGAAATCTCCCTTTTCATCATAAAATCATGCGTTTTCTTTTCGCAAATCCCCCATTTAAGCGAATATCACGATTTTCTTTTCGGAAATCCCCCTTTTCATCGAATATCACGCGTTTTGTCTCCGAGAATCCCACATTCAGGCAAATATCACGCGTTTTCTCTTCGGAAATCCCCCATTTAAGCAAAAATCACGTGTTTTCTTTTCGGAAATCTCCCTTTTCATCATAAAATCACGCGTTTTCTTTTAGCATATCCCCCATTTAAGCAAAAATGACGTGTTTTCTTTTCGGAAATCCTCCGTTTAATCGAATATCACGCTATTTATCTTCGCAAATCCCACATTTAAGCAAATATCATGCGTTTTTTCTTCAAAAATCCCCCATTTAGGCTAAAACAATGATTTTCTCCTCGGTAATCACCCATTTAAGCGAATATCACGCATTTTTTCTTCGAGAATACCCCATTTAAGTGAAAATCACGCATTTTCTCTTCAGAAATCCCCCATTTAAGCGAAAATCACACGGTTTCTCATCAGCAATCCCCCATTTAAGCAACAATTACGCGTTTTCTCTATGCAAATCCCGCATTTAAGCGAAAATCATGCATTTTATCTTTGAAAATCCCCCATTTAAGCGATAATCCTGCGTTTTCTTTTCGAGAATCCCCCATTTAAGTGAAAAATCACGCGTTTTCTCTTCAGAAATCTGCCATTTAAGCGAATATCACGCATTTTCTCTTCGCAAATCCCCCATTTATGCCAAAATCATGCAGTTTTTCTTCGCAAATCCCCCATTTAAGCAAATATCACGCGTTTTTTTCTTCGAGAATACCCCATTTAAGTGAAAATCACGCGTTTATTCTTTGAGAATACCCCATTTAGGCGAAAAACAGGCATTTTCTCTTTGGAAATCCCCCATTTAAGCGAAAATCACGTGTTTTCTTTTCGGAAAACCCCCCATTTAATCGAATATCAACCGTTTTATCTCTGAGAATCCCCTATTTAAGCAAATATCACGCGTTTTCTCTTTGGAAATCCCCCATTTAAGCGAAAATCATGCTTTTTCTCTTCGGAAATCACCCATTTAAGTGAATCTCACGCGTTTTCTCTTCGGAAATACCACATTTAGGCGAAAATCATGAATTTTCTCCTCAGAAATCACCAATTTAAGCGAATATCATGCAGTTTCTCTTCGGAAATCCCCCTCTTAGGTGAAAATGATCAATTTTCTCTTTGGAAATCCCCCATTTAAGCGAAAATCATGAATTTTCTCTTCGAGAACCACCATTTAAGCGAAAATCACTCGTTTTCTTTTCGGAAAACCCCCATTTAATCGAATATCAACTGTTTTATCTCCGAGAATCCAACATTTAAGCAAATATCACGCGTTTTCTCTTCGCAAATCCACCATTTAAGCGAAAATCGTGAATTTTTTCTTTGCAAATCCCCCATTTAAGCGAAAATCACGTGTTTTCTCTTCGGAAATCTCCCTTTTCATCATAAAATCATGCGTTTTCTTTTCGCAAATCCCCCATTTAAGCGAATATCACGATTTTCTTTTCGGAAATCCCCCTTTTCATCGAATATCACGCGTTTTGTCTCCGAGAATCCCACATTCAGGCAAATATCACGCGTTTTCTCTTCGGAAATCCCCCATTTAAGCAAAAATCACGTGTTTTCTTTTCGGAAATCTCCCTTTTCATCATAAAATCACGCGTTTTCTTTTAGCATATCCCCCATTTAAGCAAAAATGACGTGTTTTCTTTTCGGAAATCCTCCGTTTAATCGAATATCACGCTATTTATCTTCGCAAATCCCACATTTAAGCAAATATCATGCGTTTTTTCTTCAAAAATCCCCCATTTAGGCTAAAACAATGATTTTCTCCTCGGTAATCACCCATTTAAGCGAATATCACGCATTTTTTCTTCGAGAATACCCCATTTAAGTGAAAATCACGCATTTTCTCTTCAGAAATCCCCCATTTAAGCGAAAATCACACGGTTTCTCATCAGCAATCCCCCATTTAAGCAACAATTACGCGTTTTCTCTATGCAAATCCCGCATTTAAGCGAAAATCATGCATTTTATCTTTGAAAATCCCCCATTTAAGCGATAATCCTGCGTTTTCTTTTCGAGAATCCCCCATTTAAGTGAAAAATCACGCGTTTTCTCTTCAGAAATCTGCCATTTAAGCGAATATCACGCATTTTCTCTTCGCAAATCCCCCATTTATGCCAAAATCATGCAGTTTTTCTTCGCAAATCCCCCATTTAAGCAAATATCACGCGTTTTTTCTTCGAGAATACCCCATTTAAGTGAAAATCACGCGTTTATTCTTTGAGAATACCCCATTTAGGCGAAAAACAGGCATTTTCTCTTTGGAAATCCCCCATTTAAGCGAAAATCACGTGTTTTCTTTTCGGAAAACCCCCCATTTAATCGAATATCAACCGTTTTATCTCTGAGAATCCCCTATTTAAGCAAATATCACGCGTTTTCTCTTTGGAAATCCCCCATTTAAGCGAAAATCATGCTTTTTCTCTTCGGAAATCACCCATTTAAGTGAATCTCACGCGTTTTCTCTTCGGAAATACCACATTTAGGCGAAAATCATGAATTTTCTCCTCAGAAATCACCAATTTAAGCGAATATCATGCAGTTTCTCTTCGGAAATCCCCCTCTTAGGTGAAAATGATCAATTTTCTCTTTGGAAATCCCCCATTTAAGCGAAAATCATGAATTTTCTCTTCGAGAACCACCATTTAAGCGAAAATCACTCGTTTTCTTTTCGGAAAACCCCCATTTAATCGAATATCAACTGTTTTATCTCCGAGAATCCAACATTTAAGCAAATATCACGCGTTTTCTCTTCGCAAATCCACCATTTAAGCGAAAATCGTGAATTTTTTCTTTGCAAATCCCCCATTTAAGCGAAAATCACGTGTTTTCTCTTCGGAAATCTCCCTTTTCATCATAAAATCATGCGTTTTCTTTTCGCAAATCCCCCATTTAAGCGAATATCACGATTTTCTTTTCGGAAATCCCCCTTTTCATCGAATATCACGCGTTTTGTCTCCGAGAATCCCACATTCAGGCAAATATCACGCGTTTTCTCTTCGGAAATCCCCCATTTAAGCAAAAATCACGTGTTTTCTTTTCGGAAATCTCCCTTTTCATCATAAAATCACGCGTTTTCTTTTAGCATATCCCCCATTTAAGCAAAAATGACGTGTTTTCTTTTCGGAAATCCTCCGTTTAATCGAATATCACGCTATTTATCTTCGCAAATCCCACATTTAAGCAAATATCATGCGTTTTTTCTTCAAAAATCCCCCATTTAGGCTAAAACAATGATTTTCTCCTCGGTAATCACCCATTTAAGCGAATATCACGCATTTTTTCTTCGAGAATACCCCATTTAAGTGAAAATCACGCATTTTCTCTTCAGAAATCCCCCATTTAAGCGAAAATCACACGGTTTCTCATCAGCAATCCCCCATTTAAGCAACAATTACGCGTTTTCTCTATGCAAATCCCGCATTTAAGCGAAAATCATGCATTTTATCTTTGAAAATCCCCCATTTAAGCGATAATCCTGCGTTTTCTTTTCGAGAATCCCCCATTTAAGTGAAAAATCACGCGTTTTCTCTTCAGAAATCTGCCATTTAAGCGAATATCACGCATTTTCTCTTCGCAAATCCCCCATTTATGCCAAAATCATGCAGTTTTTCTTCGCAAATCCCCCATTTAAGCAAATATCACGCGTTTTTTCTTCGAGAATACCCCATTTAAGTGAAAATCACGCGTTTATTCTTTGAGAATACCCCATTTAGGCGAAAAAACAGGCATTTTCTCTTTGGAAATCCCCCATTTAAGCGATAAATCACGTGTTTTCTTTTCGGAAAATCCCCCATTTAATCGAATATCAACCGTTTTATCTCTGAGAATCCCCTATTTAAGCAAATATCACGCGTTTTCTCTTTGGAAATCCCCCATTTAAGCGAAAATCATGCTTTTTCTCTTCGGAAATCACCCATTTAAGTGAATCTCACGCGTTTTCTCTTCGGAAATACCACATTTAGGCGAAAATCATGAATTTTCTCCTCAGAAATCACCAATTTAAGCGAATATCATGCAGTTTCTCTTCGGAAATCCCCCTCTTAGGTGAAAATGATCAATTTTCTCTTTGGAAATCCCCCATTTAAGCGAAAATCATGAATTTTCTCTTCGAGAACCACCATTTAAGCGAAAATCACTCGTTTTCTTTTCGGAAAACCCCCATTTAATCGAATATCAACTGTTTTATCTCCGAGAATCCAACATTTAAGCAAATATCACGCGTTTTCTCTTCGCAAATCCACCATTTAAGCGAAAATCGTGAATTTTTTCTTTGCAAATCCCCCATTTAAGCGAAAATCACGTGTTTTCTCTTCGGAAATCTCCCTTTTCATCATAAAATCATGCGTTTTCTTTTCGCAAATCCCCCATTTAAGCGAATATCACGATTTTCTTTTCGGAAATCCCCCTTTTCATCGAATATCACGCGTTTTGTCTCCGAGAATCCCACATTCAGGCAAATATCACGCGTTTTCTCTTCGGAAATCCCCCATTTAAGCAAAAATCACGTGTTTTCTTTTCGGAAATCTCCCTTTTCATCATAAAATCACGCGTTTTCTTTTAGCATATCCCCCATTTAAGCAAAAATGACGTGTTTTCTTTTCGGAAATCCTCCGTTTAATCGAATATCACGCTATTTATCTTCGCAAATCCCACATTTAAGCAAATATCATGCGTTTTTTCTTCAAAAATCCCCCATTTAGGCTAAAACAATGATTTTCTCCTCGGTAATCACCCATTTAAGCGAATATCACGCATTTTTTCTTCGAGAATACCCCATTTAAGTGAAAATCACGCATTTTCTCTTCAGAAATCCCCCATTTAAGCGAAAATCACACGGTTTCTCATCAGCAATCCCCCATTTAAGCAACAATTACGCGTTTTCTCTATGCAAATCCCGCATTTAAGCGAAAATCATGCATTTTATCTTTGAAAATCCCCCATTTAAGCGATAATCCTGCGTTTTCTTTTCGAGAATCCCCCATTTAAGTGAAAAATCACGCGTTTTCTCTTCAGAAATCTGCCATTTAAGCGAATATCACGCATTTTCTCTTCGCAAATCCCCCATTTATGCCAAAATCATGCAGTTTTTCTTCGCAAATCCCCCATTTAAGCAAATATCACGCGTTTTTTCTTCGAGAATACCCCATTTAAGTGAAAATCACGCGTTTATTCTTTGAGAATACCCCATTTAGGCGAAAAACAGGCATTTTCTCTTTGGAAATCCCCCATTTAAGCGAAAATCACGTGTTTTCTTTTCGGAAAACCCCCCATTTAATCGAATATCAACCGTTTTATCTCTGAGAATCCCCTATTTAAGCAAATATCACGCGTTTTCTCTTTGGAAATCCCCCATTTAAGCGAAAATCATGCTTTTTCTCTTCAGGAAATCACCCATTTAAGTGAATCTCACGCGTTTTCTCTTCGGAAATACCACATTTAGGCGAAAATCATGAATTTTCTCCTCAGAAATCACCAATTTAAGCGAATATCATGCAGTTTCTCTTCGGAAATCCCCCTCTTAGGTGAAAATGATCAATTTTCTCTTTGGAAATCCCCCATTTAAGCGAAAATCATGAATTTTCTCTTCGAGAACCACCATTTAAGCGAAAATCACTCGTTTTCTTTTCGGAAAACCCCCATTTAATCGAATATCAACTGTTTTATCTCCGAGAATCCAACATTTAAGCAAATATCACGCGTTTTCTCTTCGCAAATCCACCATTTAAGCGAAAATCGTGAATTTTTTCTTTGCAAATCCCCCATTTAAGCGAAAATCACGTGTTTTCTCTTCGGAAATCTCCCTTTTCATCATAAAATCATGCGTTTTCTTTTCGCAAATCCCCCATTTAAGCGAATATCACGATTTTCTTTTCGGAAATCCCCCTTTTCATCGAATATCACGCGTTTTGTCTCCGAGAATCCCACATTCAGGCAAATATCACGCGTTTTCTCTTCGGAAATCCCCCATTTAAGCAAAAATCACGTGTTTTCTTTTCGGAAATCTCCCTTTTCATCATAAAATCACGCGTTTTCTTTTAGCATATCCCCCATTTAAGCAAAAATGACGTGTTTTCTTTTCGGAAATCCTCCGTTTAATCGAATATCACGCTATTTATCTTCGCAAATCCCACATTTAAGCAAATATCATGCGTTTTTTCTTCAAAAATCCCCCATTTAGGCTAAAACAATGATTTTCTCCTCGGTAATCACCCATTTAAGCGAATATCACGCATTTTTTCTTCGAGAATACCCCATTTAAGTGAAAATCACGCATTTTCTCTTCAGAAATCCCCCATTTAAGCGAAAATCACACGGTTTCTCATCAGCAATCCCCCATTTAAGCAACAATTACGCGTTTTCTCTATGCAAATCCCGCATTTAAGCGAAAATCATGCATTTTATCTTTGAAAATCCCCCATTTAAGCGATAATCCTGCGTTTTCTTTTCGAGAATCCCCCATTTAAGTGAAAAATCACGCGTTTTCTCTTCAGAAATCTGCCATTTAAGCGAATATCACGCATTTTCTCTTCGCAAATCCCCCATTTATGCCAAAATCATGCAGTTTTTCTTCGCAAATCGCCCATTTAAGCAAATATCACGCGTTTTTTCTTCGAGAATACCCCATTTAAGTGAAAATCACGCGTTTATTCTTTGAGAATACCCCATTTAGGCGAAAAACAGGCATTTTCTCTTTGGAAATCCCCCATTTAAGCGAAAATCACGTGTTTTCTTTTCGGAAAACCCCCCATTTAATCGAATATCAACCGTTTTATCTCTGAGAATCCCCTATTTAAGCAAATATCACGCGTTTTCTCTTTGGAAATCCCCCATTTAAGCGAAAATCATGCTTTTTCTCTTCGGAAATCACCCATTTAAGTGAATCTCACGCGTTTTCTCTTCGGAAATACCACATTTAGGCGAAAATCATGAATTTTCTCCTCAGAAATCACCAATTTAAGCGAATATCATGCAGTTTCTCTTCGGAAATCCCCCTCTTAGGTGAAAATGATCAATTTTCTCTTTGGAAATCCCCCATTTAAGCGAAAATCATGAATTTTCTCTTCGAGAACCACCATTTAAGCGAAAATCACTCGTTTTCTTTTCGGAAAACCCCCATTTAATCGAATATCAACTGTTTTATCTCCGAGAATCCAACATTTAAGCAAATATCACGCGTTTTCTCTTCGCAAATCCACCATTTAAGCGAAAATCGTGAATTTTTTCTTTGCAAATCCCCCATTTAAGCGAAAATCACGTGTTTTCTCTTCGGAAATCTCCCTTTTCATCATAAAATCATGCGTTTTCTTTTCGCAAATCCCCCATTTAAGCGAATATCACGATTTTCTTTTCGGAAATCCCCCTTTTCATCGAATATCACGCGTTTTGTCTCCGAGAATCCCACATTCAGGCAAATATCACGCGTTTTCTCTTCGGAAATCCCCCATTTAAGCAAAAATCACGTGTTTTCTTTTCGGAAATCTCCCTTTTCATCATAAAATCACGCGTTTTCTTTTAGCATATCCCCCATTTAAGCAAAAATGACGTGTTTTCTTTTCGGAAATCCTCCGTTTAATCGAATATCACGCTATTTATCTTCGCAAATCCCACATTTAAGCAAATATCATGCGTTTTTTCTTCAAAAATCCCCCATTTAGGCTAAAACAATGATTTTCTCCTCGGTAATCACCCATTTAAGCGAATATCACGCATTTTTTCTTCGAGAATACCCCATTTAAGTGAAAATCACGCATTTTCTCTTCAGAAATCCCCCATTTAAGCGAAAATCACACGGTTTCTCATCAGCAATCCCCCATTTAAGCAACAATTACGCGTTTTCTCTATGCAAATCCCGCATTTAAGCGAAAATCATGCATTTTATCTTTGAAAATCCCCCATTTAAGCGATAATCCTGCGTTTTCTTTTCGAGAATCCCCCATTTAAGTGAAAAATCACGCGTTTTCTCTTCAGAAATCTGCCATTTAAGCGAATATCACGCATTTTCTCTTCGCAAATCCCCCATTTATGCCAAAATCATGCAGTTTTTCTTCGCAAATCGCCCATTTAAGCAAATATCACGCGTTTTTTTCTTCGAGAATACCCCATTTAAGTGAAAATCACGCGTTTATTCTTTGAGAATACCCCATTTAGGCGAAAAACAGGCATTTTCTCTTTGGAAATCCCCCATTTAAGCGAAAATCACGTGTTTTCTTTTCGGAAAACCCCCCATTTAATCGAATATCAACCGTTTTATCTCTGAGAATCCCCTATTTAAGCAAATATCACGCGTTTTCTCTTTGGAAATCCCCCATTTAAGCGAAAATCATGCTTTTTCTCTTCGGAAATCACCCATTTAAGTGAATCTCACGCGTTTTCTCTTCGGAAATACCACATTTAGGCGAAAATCATGAATTTTCTCCTCAGAAATCACCAATTTAAGCGAATATCATGCAGTTTCTCTTCGGAAATCCCCCTCTTAGGTGAAAATGATAAATTTTCTCTTTGGAAATCCCCCATTTAAGCGAAAATCATGAGTTTTCTCTTCGAGAACCACCATTTAAGCGAAAATCACTCGTTTTCTTTTCGGAAAACCCCCATTTAATCGAATATCAACTGTTTTATCTCCGAGAATCCAACATTTAAGCAAATATCACGCGTTTTCTCTTCGCAAATCCACCATTTAAGCGAAAATCGTGAATTTTTTCTTTGCAAATCCCCCATTTAAGCGAAAATCACGTGTTTTCTCTTCGGAAATCTCCCTTTTCATCATAAAATCATGCGTTTTCTTTTCGCAAATCCCCCATTTAAGCGAATATCACGATTTTCTTTTCGGAAATCCCCCTTTTCATCGAATATCACGCGTTTTGTCTCCGAGAATCCCACATTCAGGCAAATATCACGCGTTTTCTCTTCGGAAATCCCCCATTTAAGCAAAAATCACGTGTTTTCTTTTCGGAAATCTCCCTTTTCATCATAAAATCACGCGTTTTCTTTTAGCATATCCCCCATTTAAGCAAAAATGACGTGTTTTCTTTTCGGAAATCCTCCGTTTAATCGAATATCACGCTATTTATCTTCGCAAATCCCACATTTAAGCAAATATCATGCGTTTTTTCTTCAAAAATCCCCCATTTAGGCTAAAACAATGATTTTCTCCTCGGTAATCACCCATTTAAGCGAATATCACGCATTTTTTCTTCGAGAATACCCCATTTAAGTGAAAATCACGCATTTTCTCTTCAGAAATCCCCCATTTAAGCGAAAATCACACGGTTTCTCATCAGCAATCCCCCATTTAAGCAACAATTACGCGTTTTCTCTATGCAAATCCCGCATTTAAGCGAAAATCATGCATTTTATCTTTGAAAATCCCCCATTTAAGCGATAATCCTGCGTTTTCTTTTCGAGAATCCCCCATTTAAGTGAAAAATCACGCGTTTTCTCTTCAGAAATCTGCCATTTAAGCGAATATCACGCATTTTCTCTTCGCAAATCCCCCATTTATGCCAAAATCATGCAGTTTTTCTTCGCAAATCGCCCATTTAAGCAAATATCACGCGTTTTTTTATTCGAGAATACCCCATTTAAGTGAAAATCACGCGTTTATTCTTTGAGAATACCCCATTTAGGCGAAAAACAGGCATTTTCTCTTTGGAAATCCCCCATTTAAGCGAAAATCACGTGTTTTCTTTTCGGAAAACCCCCCATTTAATCGAATATCAACCGTTTTATCTCTGAGAATCCCCTATTTAAGCAAATATCACGCGTTTTCTCTTTGGAAATCCCCCATTTAAGCGAAAATCATGCTTTTTCTCTTCGGAAATCACCCATTTAAGTGAATCTCACGCGTTTTCTCTTCGGAAATACCACATTTAGGCGAAAATCATGAATTTTCTCCTCAGAAATCACCAATTTAAGCGAATATCATGCAGTTTCTCTTCGGAAATCCCCCTCTTAGGTGAAAATGATAAATTTTCTCTTTGGAAATCCCCCATTTAAGCGAAAATCATGAATTTTCTCTTCGAGAACCACCATTTAAGCGAAAATCACTCGTTTTCTTTTCGGAAAACCCCCATTTAATCGAATATCAACTGTTTTATCTCCGAGAATCCAACATTTAAGCAAATATCACGCGTTTTCTCTTCGCAAATCCACCATTTAAGCGAAAATCGTGAATTTTTTCTTTGCAAATCCCCCATTTAAGCGAAAATCACGTGTTTTCTCTTCGGAAATCTCCCTTTTCATCATAAAATCATGCGTTTTCTTTTCGCAAATCCCCCATTTAAGCGAATATCACGATTTTCTTTTCGGAAATCCCCCTTTTCATCGAATATCACGCGTTTTGTCTCCGAGAATCCCACATTCAGGCAAATATCACGCGTTTTCTCTTCGGAAATCCCCCATTTAAGCAAAAATCACGTGTTTTCTTTTCGGAAATCTCCCTTTTCATCATAAAATCACGCGTTTTCTTTTAGCATATCCCCCATTTAAGCAAAAATGACGTGTTTTCTTTTCGGAAATCCTCCGTTTAATCGAATATCACGCTATTTATCTTCGCAAATCCCACATTTAAGCAAATATCATGCGTTTTTTTCTTCAAAAATCCCCCATTTAGGCTAAAACAATGATTTTCTCCTCGGTAATCACCCATTTAAGCGAATATCACGCATTTTTTCTTCGAGAATACCCCATTTAAGTGAAAATCACGCATTTTCTCTTCAGAAATCCCCCATTTAAGCGAAAATCACACGGTTTCTCATCAGCAATCCCCCATTTAAGCAACAATTACGCGTTTTCTC
Organism: Gallus gallus; assembly: GCF_016699485.2. Classification (NCBI taxonomy): domain Eukaryota; kingdom Metazoa; phylum Chordata; class Aves; order Galliformes; family Phasianidae; genus Gallus; species Gallus gallus. The sequence continues at coordinate 4,620,833 of NC_052571.1, forward strand.
TATGCAAATCCCGCATTTAAGCGAAAATCATGCATTTTATCTTTGAAAATCCCCCATTTAAGCGATAATCCTGCGTTTTCTTTTCGAGAATCCCCCATTTAAGTGAAAAATCACGCGTTTTCTCTTCAGAAATCTGCCATTTAAGCGAATATCACGCATTTTCTCTTCGCAAATCCCCCATTTATGCCAAAATCATGCAGTTTTTCTTCGCAAATCCCCCATTTAAGCAAATATCACGCGTTTTTTCTTCGAGAATACCCCATTTAAGTGAAAATCACGCATTTATTCTTTGAGAATACCCCATTTAGGCGAAAAACAGGCATTTTCTCTTTGGAAATCCCCCATTTAAGCGAAAATCACGTGTTTTCTTTTCGGAAAACCCCCCATTTAATCGAATATCAACCGTTTTATCTCTGAGAATCCCCTATTTAAGCAAATATCACGCATTTTCTCTTTGGAAATCCCCCATTTAAGCGAAAATCATGCTTTTTCTCTTCGGAAATCACCCATTTAAGTGAATCTCACGCGTTTTCTCTTCGGAAATACCACATTTAGGCGAAAATCATGAATTTTCTCCTCAGAAATCACCAATTTAAGCGAATATCATGCAGTTTCTCTTCGGAAATCCCCCTCTTAGGTGAAAATGATAAATTTTCTCTTTGGAAATCCCCCATTTAAGCGAAAATCATGAATTTTCTCTTCGAGAACCACCATTTAAGCGAAAATCACTCGTTTTCTTTTCGGAAAACCCCCATTTAATCGAATATCAACTGTTTTATCTCCGAGAATCCAACATTTAAGCAAATATCACGCGTTTTCTCTTCGCAAATCCACCATTTAAGCGAAAATCGTGAATTTTTTCTTTGCAAATCCCCCATTTAAGCGAAAATCACGTGTTTTCTCTTCGGAAATCTCCCTTTTCATCATAAAATCATGCGTTTTCTTTTCGCAAATCCCCCATTTAAGCGAATATCACGATTTTCTTTTCGGAAATCCCCCTTTTCATCGAATATCACGCGTTTTGTCTCCGAGAATCCCACATTCAGGCAAATATCACGCGTTTTCTCTTCGGAAATCCCCCATTTAAGCAAAAATCACGTGTTTTCTTTTCGGAAATCTCCCTTTTCATCATAAAATCACGCGTTTTCTTTTAGCATATCCCCCATTTAAGCAAAAATGACGTGTTTTCTTTTCGGAAATCCTCCGTTTAATCGAATATCACGCTATTTATCTTCGCAAATCCCACATTTAAGCAAATATCATGCGTTTTTTCTTCAAAAATCCCCCATTTAGGCTAAAACAATGATTTTCTCCTCGGTAATCACCCATTTAAGCGAATATCACGCATTTTTTCTTCGAGAATACCCCATTTAAGTGAAAATCACGCATTTTCTCTTCAGAAATCCCCCATTTAAGCGAAAATCACACGGTTTCTCATCAGCAATCCCCCATTTAAGCAACAATTACGCGTTTTCTCTATGCAAATCCCGCATTTAAGCGAAAATCATGCATTTTATCTTTGAAAATCCCCCATTTAAGCGATAATCCTGCGTTTTCTTTTCGAGAATCCCCCATTTAAGTGAAAAATCACGCGTTTTCTCTTCAGAAATCTGCCATTTAAGCGAATATCACGCATTTTCTCTTCGCAAATCCCCCATTTATGCCAAAATCATGCATTTTTTCTTCGCAAATCGCCCATTTAAGCAAATATCACGCGTTTTTTTCTTCGAGAATACCCCATTTAAGTGAAAATCACGCGTTTATTCTTTGAGAATACCCCATTTAGGCGAAAAACAGGCATTTTCTCTTTGGAAATCCCCCATTTAAGCGAAAATCACGTGTTTTCTTTTCGGAAAACCCCCCATTTAATCGAATATCAACCGTTTTATCTCTGAGAATCCCCTATTTAAGCAAATATCACGCGTTTTCTCTTTGGAAATCCCCCATTTAAGCGAAAATCATGCTTTTTCTCTTCGGAAATCACCCATTTAAGTGAATCTCACGCGTTTTCTCTTCGGAAATACCACATTTAGGCGAAAATCATGAATTTTCTCCTCAGAAATCACCAATTTAAGCGAATATCATGCAGTTTCTCTTCGGAAATCCCCCTCTTAGGTGAAAATGATAAATTTTCTCTTTGGAAATCCCCCATTTAAGCGAAAATCATGAATTTTCTCTTCGAGAACCACCATTTAAGCGAAAATCACTCGTTTTCTTTTCGGAAAACCCCCATTTAATCGAATATCAACTGTTTTATCTCCGAGAATCCAACATTTAAGCAAATATCACGCGTTTTCTCTTCGCAAATCCACCATTTAAGCGAAAATCGTGAATTTTTTCTTTGCAAATCCCCCATTTAAGCGAAAATCACGTGTTTTCTCTTCGGAAATCTCCCTTTTCATCATAAAATCATGCGTTTTCTTTTCGCAAATCCCCCATTTAAGCGAATATCACGATTTTCTTTTCGGAAATCCCCCTTTTCATCGAATATCACGCGTTTTGTCTCCGAGAATCCCACATTCAGGCAAATATCACGCGTTTTCTCTTCGGAAATCCCCCATTTAAGCAAAAATCACGTGTTTTCTTTTCGGAAATCTCCCTTTTCATCATAAAATCACGCGTTTTCTTTTAGCATATCCCCCATTTAAGCAAAAATGACGTGTTTTCTTTTCGGAAATCCTCCGTTTAATCGAATATCACGCTATTTATCTTCGCAAATCCCACATTTAAGCAAATATCATGCGTTTTTTTCTTCAAAAATCCCCCATTTAGGCTAAAATAATGATTTTCTCCTCGGTAATCACCCATTTAAGCGAATATCACGCATTTTTTCTTCGAGAATACCCCATTTAAGTGAAAATCACGCATTTTCTCTTCAGAAATCCCCCATTTAAGCGAAAATCACACGGTTTCTCATCAGCAATCCCCCATTTAAGCAACAATTACGCGTTTTCTCTATGCAAATCCCGCATTTAAGTGAAAATCATGCATTTTATCTTTGAAAATCCCCCATTTAAGCGATAATCCTGCGTTTTCTTTTCGAGAATCCCCCATTTAAGTGAAAAATCATGCGTTTTCTCTTCAGAAATCTGCCATTTAAGCGAATATCACGCATTTTCTCTTCGCAAATCCCCCATTTATGCCAAAATCATGCAGTTTTTCTTCGCAAATCCCCCATTTAAGCAAATATCACGCGTTTTTTTCTTCGAGAATACCCCATTTAAGTGAAAATCACGCGTTTATTCTTTGAGAATACCCCATTTAGGCGAAAAAACAGGCATTTTCTCTTTGGAAATCCCCCATTTAAGCGAAAATCACGTGTTTTCTTTTCGGAAAACCCCCCATTTAATCGAATATCAACCGTTTTATCTCTGAGAATCCCCTATTTAAGCAAATATCACGCGTTTTCTCTTTGGAAATCCCCCATTTAAGCGAAAATCATGCTTTTTCTCTTCGGAAATCACCCATTTAAGTGAATCTCACGCGTTTTCTCTTCGGAAATACCACATTTAGGCGAAAATCATGAATTTTCTCCTCAGAAATCACCAATTTAAGCGAATATCATGCAGTTTCTCTTCGGAAATCCCCCTCTTAGGTGAAAATGATAAATTTTCTCTTTGGAAATCCCCCATTTAAGCGAAAATCATGAATTTTCTCTTCGAGAACCACCATTTAAGCGAAAATCACTCGTTTTCTTTTCGGAAAACCCCCATTTAATCGAATATCAACTGTTTTATCTCCGAGAATCCAACATTTAAGCAAATATCACGCGTTTTCTCTTCGCAAATCCACCATTTAAGCGAAAATCGTGAATTTTTTCTTTGCAAATCCCCCATTTAAGCGAAAATCACGTGTTTTCTCTTCGGAAATCTCCCTTTTCATCATAAAATCATGCGTTTTCTTTTCGCAAATCCCCCATTTAAGCGAATATCACGATTTTCTTTTCGGAAATCCCCCTTTTCATCGAATATCACGCGTTTTGTCTCCGAGAATCCCACATTCAGGCAAATATCACGCGTTTTCTCTTCGGAAATCCCCCATTTAAGCAAAAATCACGTGTTTTCTTTTCGGAAATCTCCCTTTTCATCATAAAATCACGCGTTTTCTTTTAGCATATCCCCCATTTAAGCAAAAATGACGTGTTTTCTTTTCGGAAATCCTCCGTTTAATCGAATATCACGCTATTTATCTTCGCAAATCCCACATTTAAGCAAATATCATGCGTTTTTTCTTCAAAAATCCCCCATTTAGGCTAAAATAATGATTTTCTCCTCGGTAATCACCCATTTAAGCGAATATCACGCATTTTTTCTTCGAGAATACCCCATTTAAGTGAAAATCACGCATTTTCTCTTCAGAAATCCCCCATTTAAGCGAAAATCACACGGTTTCTCATCAGCAATCCCCCATTTAAGCAACAATTACGCGTTTTCTCTATGCAAATCCCGCATTTAAGCGAAAATCATGCATTTTATCTTTGAAAATCCCCCATTTAAGCGATAATCCTGCGTTTTCTTTTCGAGAATCCTCCATTTAAGTGAAAAATCACGCGTTTTCTCTTCAGAAATCTGCCATTTAAGCGAATATCACGCATTTTCTCTTCGCAAATCCCCCATTTATGCCAAAATCATGCAGTTTTTCTTCGCAAATCCCCCATTTAAGCAAATATCACACGTTTTTTCTTCGAGAATACCCCATTTAAGTGAAAATCACGCGTTTATTCTTTGAGAATACCCCATTTAGGCGAAAAACAGGCATTTTCTCTTTGGAAATCCCCCATTTAAGCGAAAATCACGTGTTTTCTTTTCGGAAAACCCCCCATTTAATCGAATATCAACCGTTTTATCTCTGAGAATCCCCTATTTAAGCAAATATCACGCGTTTTCTCTTTGGAAATCCCCCATTTAAGCGAAAATCATGCTTTTTCTCTTCGGAAATCACCCATTTAAGTGAATCTCACGCGTTTTCTCTTCGGAAATACCACATTTAGGCGAAAATCATGAATTTTCTCCTCAGAAATCACCAATTTAAGCGAATATCATGCAGTTTCTCTTCGGAAATCCCCCTCTTAGGTGAAAATGATAAATTTTCTCTTTGGAAATCCCCCATTTAAGCGAAAATCATGAATTTTCTCTTCGAGAACCACCATTTAAGCGAAAATCACTCGTTTTCTTTTCGGAAAACCCCCATTTAATCGAATATCAACTGTTTTATCTCCGAGAATCCAACATTTAAGCAAATATCACGCGTTTTCTCTTCGCAAATCCACCATTTAAGCGAAAATCACGTGTTTTCTTTTCTGAAATCCCCCATTTAAGCGAAAAAGGGGATTTCGCTTGCATGCAAGACCGGGCATGGCAAGGCAAGGCCAATCAAGGCAAGGCAATTCCAGGCCAAGTCGGGACAGGCAGGACACGGCAATGCAGGGCAAAACAAGGCCAGGCCATGTAAGGCAGGGCCACGCAAGCGCAGGCAAGGCCAGGCACGGCAAGGCAATTCCAGGCAAGTCCAGGAAAGTTCTGGAAATTGCAGGAAAGGCCAGGCAAGTCCAGGCAAGTCCAGGCCTTTCACGGCACGGCATGTCAAGGCCACGCAAGGCAAGGCACTGCAAGGCAAGTCCAGGCAAGGCCCGGCAGGTCCAGGCAAGTCCAGGAAAGGCAAGGCAAGTCCAGGCCAGTCACGGCAAGGCAAGACAAGTCCAGACAAGGCCAGGCAAGTTTAGACAAGGCAAGAAAAGTGCAGTTCAGATATGGCAAAGAAAGGCAAAGCAAGGCAAGGCAAGGCAATGCAAGGCAAGTGCAGGCAAGGCCATGCTGGTCCATGCAAGTCCAGGCCCGTCTCGGCAAGGCAAGGCAAGTCCAGGCAAAGCCATGATGGTCCAGGCAAGGCCAGGCAATGCACGGCAAGTCCAGGCAAGGCTAGGCAAGGCCAGGCACGTCCAGGCGAAGCAAAGCAAGTCCACGCAAGTCCAGGCCCAGGCAGGGACAGGTAAGGCAAAGCAACGCAAGGCCAAGAAAAACAAGGCAGTGCAAGGAAAGTCCAGGCAAAGTCAGGCAAGGCAAAACAATGCAAAATAAGGACTGGACAGACATAGAAAGGCCAGGACCGGCCAGGGAAAACAACGCTAGGCAAGTCAAGGCCTGACAAAGCAAGCCATGTCCAGACAAGTCCACGCAAAGCCGGGGCAATACAAGGCAAAATAAGGCAAGCCCTTGCGAGGAAAGGCCACGAAAGGCCAGGCAAGGCAAGGAACGGAAAGAGAATACCAGGCAATGCAAGGCAAGAACGAGCCAGGCAAGTGTAGTAAAGGCAAGGCAAGGATAGTCCCGGAAAGTCCGGGCCATTCAGGGCAAGGAACAAAATATCAAAGCCAAGCCTTGTCTTACCTGGCCTTGAACTGCCTGGCCTGGCCTTAACTTGCATGGCCTTCCCCTGCATGGCATGGCCATGCCTGGAGTTTCCGTGCCTGGCCTGGCGCTGTTTTGCTATGTCTTGCCTTGCCTGGCTTTGCCTGACCTTTCCTAGCGTCGCCTTGCCTTGCCTGGCTTTGACTGGTCTTGCCTTGCATTGCCTGGCCTTGCCTAGATTTGCCATGGAGTGCCTTGCCTTGAGTGGCCTTGCCTTGCCTTGCCTAGCGTTGCCATTCTTGGCCGAGCCTAGCCTTGCCTTGCCTGGCATGACCTTGTTTTGTCTTGCATGACCTTGCCTGTACTTGGCTAGCATTGCCTAGCGTTGCATGGGCTTGCCTTGGATTGCCATGCCTTGCCTTGTCTTTCCCTGCCTCGCCTGGACATAGCATGCCTTGCCTGTACTTGCCCTTCATTGCCTGGACTTGCCGTGACGTACTTGGAGTTGCCTGGCCCTGCCTAGTTTGACATTCAATTGTGTTTCATGGACTTGCCTTGCATTGCTTTTCCGTTCCTTGCCCTGCCTGGCCTGAACTTGTTCTGCTTTGCCTGCACTTGCCTTGACTTAGTTGGCCTTGCCTGGCCCTGCATGCTTTGACTTGTCTTGTCTTGTTTGGACTTGCCTTGTTTTGCTTATCTTTTCTATGCCTTGCCTTGGTTTGCTATGCCTTGCCTTGCCTGGACAGGACTTATCTGGACCTGGCTTGCTTTGACTGGCCTTCCCTTGCCTTGCTTTGCCCTGCCTGGCCGGGCCAGGCCTTGCTATGCCTGGTCTTTTCTTATTTTGCACTGTTTTTCTTTGCCTGGCTTTGCCTGGACATTACTGGCCTTGCCTTGTTTTGCATGGCCATGACTTGCATTGCCTAACCTTGACTTGCCTGGAATTTCCTTGCCTTGACTGTCCTTGCCATGCCATGCCGTGACTGGCTGGACTTGCCTTGCCTGGCCGTTCCAGGACTTTCCAGGCTTAGCCTGGACTTGTGTGGCCTTGCCTGTCCTTGAATTATTTGGCCGGGCCTTTTTTTTGACTAGTTATGCCTTGCACTTCATGCGATGGACTTGCCTGGACTTTCCTTGCTCTGACTGGACTTGCCTTGAGTAGCTTAGCCTAGAATTGCAGGTTGCAACTTTCTTTGCCTTACCCTTCATGGCCTTACCTGGCCTAGCTTTGCATTGCCTGTTTTGCATTTCCTTGCCTTGCCTTGGTGTAATTTGACTCGCCTTAGCTGAACTGCACTGGTTGGAACTACAGTTGGTTAACCATGGACTCTCTTGGCATGAGCTGTTCCTGGCTTTGACTTTCCTGGCATATCTGGGCTTGCCTTACGTTTCCTTCCTGTACCTCGATTCATTTTGCCTTGCCTTGCTCTGTTTGACCTCGCCTGGTCACATCTCGCCGAGCCAGCCATAGCCTGTCCTTTCCTGCCAGGACATTTCTTGTCTTGCATTGCACGGCCTTGATTAGGCCGGGCCTTGCCACGCCTTGATTAGCCTAGAATGCTCAAGCCTATCCTGCGCGGTCGTAGCAAGGCCTGGCATTCCCAGGCGTTACCTTGCCTGGCTAGCAATGCATGACACGGCATGGCAAAACAACGCGAGGCGAGGCAAGGCAAGTTGAAGCCTGGCCAGGCAAGGCAAATCTAGGCAAAGCAAGGCCAGGCAAGGCCAGGAAAAGCAGGGAAATTCCTGGCCAGGCAGTGCAAGGCAAGGTAAAGCAAGGCTGGACAGAGCAAATCCATAACAAAAAAGGCAAGGCATGGCAAGGCCAGTCAAGGCAAGGCAATGCATGGAAAGTCCAGGCAAGGCACAGCAAGACAAAACAAGGCCAGGCCAGGCTAAGCATCACTAGGCAAGGCAAGGCCTGTCAAGGGAAAGCAAGGCATGGCAAGGTAAGCCCACACAATCCTAGGCATTGCTAGCCAAGTCCAGGCAAGGTTATGCAAGAAAAACCAAGGCCTCTCCAGGCAAAGGCAAGGAAAGGCCCGACCAGGAAAGGCTACGCTAGTCAAGGCAAGGGCAGTGAAGGCAAGGTAAGTAAAGGTAAAGCAAGGCAGTGCAAGTCCAGGCCAGTCACGGCAAGGCAAAGAAATGCAAGACAAGTCCAGGCAAGATAAAGCAAGGTCAAGCTAGGAAGGGCCACTAAAGGCCAAGTAAGGCAGGGCAAGTTCAGGCAATGAAGGGCAATCCAGACAAGGCAAGTTATATCTAGGCGAAGCAGGGCTGGGCAACGCAAGGCCAGTCAAGGCAAGGCAACGCATGCCAAATCTAGGCACGGCCAGGCAATGCAAGGCAAGACCACTCAAAGCCAGGCAAGGCAAGGCGACGCTAGCAAAGATCAGGCAAGGCAACGCAAGGCAAGACATAGCAAAACAACGCCAGGCCAGGCAAGGCAACACTAGGAAAGGCCATGCTATGCAAGGGAAGGATATGCAAGTTTAGGCCAGGCCAAGCAGTTCAAGGCAAGGTAAGACAAGGCTTGGCTTTGACTTTCCGTGCTTTGTCGTGCATGGAACGGATTTTCTATCCTAGCCTTGCCTTGCTTGCCTATGCCTTGTTTTCTTGGACTTGCCTTGCCTATGCCTTGCCTTGCCTGGTCTAAGCTTTCCGTGCCTGGTCTAACCTTTCCGTGCCTGTCCTTGCCTTGCCTGTCCTTGCCTGCCTGGACTTGTTTTCCCTTCCCTTCCTGGGCCTGGCGTGGCCTTGCCTTACCATGGCCTGCAGTGTTTTTCCTTGCCTTGCATTGCCCTGCCTGTCCTTGCCTTACCAGGGCCTTGCTATGCCTGTCCGGTCCTTATTTTGCGTTGTTTTGCTTTGCCTGACTTTGCCTGGACTTGCCTTGCATTGCCTTGTTTTGCTTGGCCTTGCCTTGCCATGCCTTGCCTTTCACTGTTTAGTCTGGACTTGCCTGGACTTTTCTTGCCCTGTCTGGCCTTGTCTTGCTTACCTGTGACAGGCCTGGACTTGCCTGTCTTTTCCTGGCCCATCCTGGCCTTGCCTGGTCTTGCCTTGAATTGCCTTGACTTGCCTGGATTGGCCTTGCTTGGAGTAGCCTTGTCTTGCTGTATCACGCCTGGCCGTGCCTGGCCTAGCTTGGCATGGCCTTGCCTTGGCTTGCCCTGCCTGTCCTGCCTGGCCTAGCCTGGCCTTACCGTTACTTGCCTTGAGTTTCCTAGCCTTACCTTGCCTGGAGTTGCCTGGACTTGCCTTGCCTTGCCTAGAGTCTCAAGTTGCAACTTGCCTGGCCTTACCTTGCATGGCCTTGCCTGGCCTAGCGTTGCGTTGGCTGTTTTGCGTTTCCTTGCCTTGCCTGGCTTTGCCTGGACTAGCCAAGCCGTGCCTTGCTATCCCTGGCCCAGACTTGCCTTGTCTGGCCTGGCTTTGTTTTGTCTTGTCTGGCCTTGCCTGTACTTGCCTTGCATTGCCTTGCCTGGCCTGGACTTTTCTGGTCATGCTTTGCCTTGCTGTGTTTTGCCTGGCCCTTTCTGGCATGGCCAGGCCTTGAATTGCTTTGCTTTGTCTGGACTTGCCCTGCCTGGCCTGGACATGCATTGCCTTACCTTATCTTACCTAACCTTGCTATGCCTTGCTTTGCCTTTGTGTACTATGACTCGCTTTACCTGGCCTGGACTGGTTTGGACAATTGTTGGTTAACCTAGCCTCTCTTGGCCTGGCCAGTTCTGGCGTTGAATTTCTGGGCATTCCTGGGCTTGCCTTACCTTTTCTTCTCTTACCTTGATTCTTTTTGCATTGCCTTGCTCTGTATGGCCTCGCCTTGTCACATCTCGCCGATTCTGCCGTATCCTGTCCTTTCCTGCCTGGACATTTCTTGTCTTGCATTGCGCGGCCTTGAGTGGCTGGTCTTACCTGGCCTGGATTAGCCTGGAATGCTCAAGCTTATCCTGCTCGGTCCTAGCAAGGCCTGGCATTCCCAGGCGATACATTGCCTGGCCTTGCAATGCATAGTAAGTGCCGGCAAGGCCAGGCCAGGCACGGAATGGCAAAACAGCGACATCCCAGGCAAGGCAAGTTGAAGCCCGGCCAAGTAAGGCCAGGCAACGCCAGAAAAAGCAGGTCAAGTCTAGGCCAGGCAGTGCTAGGCAGGGAAGAAAGGCTTGCCAGGGCAAGTCCAGGCAAAGCAAGGCAAGTCCAGGACAAAAAGTGCAAGACATGGCAAGGCCAGACAAGGCAAGGCAATGCATGGAAAGTCCAGGCAAGGCACAGCAAGAAAAAACACGGACAGGCCAGGCTAAGAAACACTAGTCAAGGCAAGGACAGTCTGAGCAAGGCAAGGCGAGGAAAGGCCAGGAATGGCATGGCAAGACAAAACAAGACCCTCCAGGCAAGGAAAGGGCAGGCCCAGTCCGTCAGTGTATGGCAATTACAGGCAACGCCAATCAAGGTAAGGTAAGGAAAGGTAATGCAAGGCAGGGCGAGTCCAGGCCAGCCACGGCAAGGCAAGGCAAAGCAATGCAAGGCAAGTCCAGGCAAGATAAAGCAAGGTCATGCAAGGCAGGACTAGACAAGTCCAAGTAAGGCAAGGCAAGTTCACTCAATGAAGGGCAAGTCCAGAAAAGGCAAGTTCTATCTAGGAGAGGCACAGCAAGGCAAAGCCAGTCAAGGCAAGGCAATGTATGGCAAATCTAGGCACGGCCAGGAACGCAAGGCGAAGCTAGCAAAGTTCAGGCAAGGTCAGGCAAGGCAAGACATAGCAAAACAGCGCCAGGCCAGGCAAGGCAACACTTGGCAAGGCCATGCCATGCAAGGGAAGGACATGCAAGTTAAGGCCAGGCCAGGCGGTTCAAGGCCAGGTAAGACAAGGCTTGTCTTTGACTTTCCGTGCTTTGCCCTGCATGGCACGGACTTTCCTGGCCGTACATTGCCTTGCCTTGCCTATGCCTTGTTTTGCTTGGCCTTACCTTGCGTGGTCTTGCCTTCCCTAGCTGTGACTGTGCTGGGCTAGCCTCGCCTATCCTGGATGTGCATGGCCTGGCCTGCCGGGCCTGGACATGCATGAACTTGCCTTGCCTTGACTGGCCTTGCCTTGTCCTGCCGTGACTACCCTGGAAATGCCTTGCCTTGCTCTCCCTGGCCTTATGTTGCATGGCCTTGCCTGGCCTGGCTTTGAATTGGCTTATTTGCGTTTCCTTGTCTTGCCTGGTTTTGCCTGGCCTTGCCAAGCCACGGTTTTCCCTCCCTGGGCTGGACTTGACTTGTCCGGCTTGGCTTTGCTTTGTCTTGGCTGGCCTTGCCTTGACTGGAATTGCATTGCTTTGCTTTGCCTTTTCCTGCATGGCCTGGTCTTGCCTTGCATTTCTTTGCCTGGTCTTGCCCTGCCTGGCATGGGCATGCATTGCCTTACCTTGCCTAGCCTTGCCTTGCCTTGCCTTGCCTTGGTGTACTTGCACTCGCCTTACCTGGCCTGGACTGGTTTGGAATTTTCTTTTTAACCCGGCCTCACTTGGCCTGGCCTGTTCTGGCGATGACTTTCCTGGCATGTCTGGGCTTGCCTTAGGTTTCCTTCTCTTACCTGGATTCATTTTGCCTTGCCTTTCTCTGCATGGCCTCGCCTGGTCACATCTCGCCGAACCTGCCATAGTCTGTCCTTTCCTGCATGGATATGTCTTGTCTTGCATTGCAGGGTCTTGATTGGCCGGGCCTTGCCACGCCTGGATTAGCCTGGAATGCTCAAGCCTGTCCTGCCCGGTCCTAGCCTGGCCTGGCATTCGTAGGCGTTACCTTGCCTGGCCTTGCAATCATGGCAAGTGCCGGAAAGGCCAGGCAAGGCACGGCATGGCAAAAAAACGCCAGGAGAGGCAAGGCAAGTTGAAGCCCGGCCAGGCAAGGCAAATCTAGGCAAAGCAAGGCCACACAAGGCCAGAAAAAGCAGGGAAGTCGAGGCCAGGCAGTGCTAGGCGAGGCAAAGCAAGGCTTGGCAGGGCAAGTCCAGGCAAAGCAAGGCAAGTCCAGGACAAACAGGGCAAGGCACGGCAAGCCCATACAAGCCTAGGCAGTGCTAGCCAAGTGCAGGCAAGGCTATGCAAGACAAAGCAAGGCTAAGCCATGCAAAGGCAGGTCCAGGCCAGGCCGGGCAAGGGACGGCAAGGCCAGACAAGGCATGGCAATGCACGGCATGTCCAGGAACGCCTTGCAAGGCATGGCACGCCAAAAGAAGGCCAGATCAAGCAAGAGAAGGCCGGACCCAGCCTGGCAAGGCAACGTTAGTCAAAACAAGGCCCGTCTAGGCAAGGAAGGCAATGCGAGGAAAGGCCAGGAATGGCATGGCAAGACAAAACAAGACGCGGCCAAGCAAGGAAACGGCAGGCCCGGCCAGTCAATGTATGGCAATTACAGGCAAGGCCAGTCAAGGCAAGGAACGGCAAGGAAAAGCAAAGCAATGCAAGGCAAGTCCAGGCAAGACAAGGCAAGTCCAAGCCAGGCAGGGCCAGGCTAGCCGAGTAAGGCAAGGCAACTGCAGGCAAGGCAGGGCACGTCCAGGCCAGTCACGGCAAGGAAAGGCAGAGCAATGCAAGGCAAGGCCAGGCAAGACAAAGCAAGGTCAAGCCAGGCATGGCTACGCAAGGCCAAGTAAGGCAAGGCTAGTTTAGGAAATGCAAGGCACCGCTAGCCAAGTCCAGGAAAGGTCATGCAAGGCAAAACAAGGCCAGGCCAGGCAAGGCAATGCCAGGCACGGCCAGGCAAGGTAACGCCAGGCAAGGCAAGGCCAGTCAAGGCAAGGCTATGCATGCCAAATCGAGGCAAGGCCAGGCAATGCAAGTCAAGACCAGTCAAAGCCAGGCAACGCAAGGCGACGCTAGCAAAGGTCAGGCAAGGCAAGGCAAGACATAGCAAAACAGCGCCAGGCCAAGCAAGGCAACACTTGGCAAGGCCATGCCATGCAAGGGAAGGACATGCAAGTTAAGGCCAGGCCAGGCGGTTCAAGGCCAGGTAAGACAAGGCTTGTCTTTGACTTTCCGTGCTTTGCCCTGCATGGCAATCGGATGGCGATACTTCCCCTCAATGCGACGCGATCCATCTGTAAACAGGGCAAATTTCTTTTCATTTCCTGGTAGTTCATTGTATGGTGGGGCCTCTTTAGCACGTGATACTTCTTCTCCTGGTAATGCTCCAAACTTTTTACCTTCAGGCCAGTCCATGATCACCTCTAAGATTCCTGGACGGCTGAGGTTCCCCATCCGAGCCCGTTGTGTAATCAGTGCAATCCACTTGCTCCAAGTGGCATCAGTAGCGTGATGGTTAGAGGGAACCTTTCCTTTAAACATCCAGTTCAGCACTGGCAATCGAGGTGCCAGGAGGAGCTGCGTCTCAGTACCGACTACTTCGGAAGCAGCCCTAACCCCCTCATTCGCGGCTAAGATTTCCTTCTCAGTTGGGGTGTAGCACTCTTCAGACCCCCTGTATGTTCGACTCCAGAATCCCAGGGGTCGGCCTCGGGTATCCCCTGAGGTTCTTTGCTACAAACTCCAGGTGGGACCTTTCTCTCCAGCAGCAGTGTAGAGGATGTTCCTTACATCCTGTCCCATCCGTGCTGGCCCCAGGGCCACGACATGGGCTATCTCATGTTTGATCTGCTCAAAAGCCTGCTGCTGTTCAGGACCCCATGTAAAATCATTCTTCTTCCGCGTCACCTGATACAGGGGGCTTACAATAAGGCTATAGTTTGGAACATGCATCCTCCAAAAGCCCACTACACCCAGAAAAGATGGAGTCACTTTCTTATTAATGGGCGGAGACATGGCAGTGATTCTGTTGATCACATCCATTGGGATGTGAGGGCGCCCATCTTGCCACTTGATACCTAGGAACTGAATCTCCTGGGCAGGTCCTTTCACTTTGCTTCGCTTAATAGCAAAACCAGCTTGCAGAAGAATTTGGATTATTTGCTCTCCTTTCTCAAAAACATCTTCTGCTGTAGTGCCCCACACAACATCATCAATGTATTGCAGATGCGCAGGAGCACTGCCCTGTTCCAATACAGTTTGGATTAACCCGTGGGAAATGGTTGGGCTGTGTTTCCACCCCTGGGGCAAATGGTTCCAAGTATACTGAATGCCCCTCCAGGTGAAGGCAAACTGTGGCCTGCACTCTGTGGCCAGTGGAAAGGAAAAGGAGGCATTAGCGATGTCAATGGTGGCATACCACTTGGCTGCTTTCGACTCCAATTCATATTGGAGTTCTAGTGACTAGAAAGTCACTCCTTGACTTTCTAGTTGATGAATCAACTTATGGATGGGGAGCAAGGAATCCCTGTTTGTGCTGTACTGCCATCTGTGCACTGCTTTTGTGGCAATTGGTACCTGCAACTTTTTCACTCTTTTAGTTCTTCTCTTTTGTCCATGATGACGTGAAATACCAATAGCAAAGTTACAAAACCATGACAACTCCACTCCATTTCCATTCACTCCTCTCCACTAAAATCCACTCAACTCCTCTTCCATCCACTCCAATCCACCTAATTTAATTTTGCTCCATTACACTATACCCCATTTCATTTTCTTCCCTCCACTCTACTTTTTTTATTTCCATTTACTTGACTGCATTCCTCTCAATTTCATTTCTCTCCAGTCCACTCAATTTAATTTCCCTCCACTCCACTGCAATCCACTCCATTTCATTTCCCACCACTCTTCTCCACGCCTGTCCATTTCATTTCTCTCAAATAACTGCCACTCATTTCCCTTTCATTTTTGTCAACGGCTGTCCACTCCACTCTTCTAATCTCCATTACATCTCCCTCCATTCCCTTACACTCCATTTCATTTCCTTCCACTTCATTACTCTCCATTTCCCTCCACTCCAGTCCACTCCATTCCTTTTCCCTCCACTCCACTCCACACCTTGTTTCATTTCCCTCCAATTCATCCACTCCACTCCATTTCATTTCCCTCCACTTTAGATTATTTCCCTCCAGTACAGTCCACTCCACTCCATTCCACTCCACTCCACTCCACTCCACTCCACTCCACTCCACTACATTCCATTTCATTTCCATCCTCTTCACTCCACTGAACTCCACTGCACTCCACTCTCTCTCATTTCCCTCCACTCCTCTGCACTCCATTTCACTCAGTTTCGTTTGCCTCCCCTCCATTCCACTCCTCTGCATTTGATTACCCTCAGTTTCCCTCAACTCCATTTCATTTTACTCTGCTCCACTCCGCTCCATTTTATTTCCCTACACTCCACTCCACTCCACTCCAGTTCATTTCGATTCTCTCATCTAAGTTTCTGTTTTCCACACCTTTTCATTTATTTCCTCTCCACACCAATCCACTCAATTTCATTTCCCCCTTCTCCATTACTCTCCATGTCATTTCCCTTCACTCCAATCCAATCCATTTCCCTCCACTCTACTCCACAGCACTCCATTTCATATCCCTCCACTACACTCTTCTCCATTTTATTTACCTCAGCTGCATTCTACTCCACCCCATTTCATTTCCCTTCACTCCACTCTATTCCTCTTCATTTCCCTGCGCTCCACTCTACACCACTCCATTTAATCTCCACGCCCCTCCATTCCATTTCGTGTCACCCTGCTCTGTTCCACTCCACTACTTTTCATTATATTTCACTCCAAGCAAGTTAATTTCCCTCCACTCAACTCCACGCCACTCCACTACTTTTCCTCATACTCCACTCCACTCCACGCCAGTTAACTTCCCTCCACTCAACTCCTCTCCACCCAATTTTATTTCCCTCCACTCTATTCCCATCCACTCCATTTTCCTCCAATCCATCTAGCTCCTTTTCATTTCTCTTCACTCCACTCTACTCCATTTCATTTCCCTCCACTCCACTGTATTCTACTCCATTTACCTCGTCTTCTTCAATCCATTTCATTTCCCTCCACTCCAGTCCATTTCATTTCCCTCCACTTTTCTCTATTTCCCCCAATTGTACGCCACTTCACCCCATTTTATTTCCCTCCAGTCCACTCCAGTCCACCCCATTTCATTTCCCTCAGCTCCATTTCTTTCCTCTTCATTTCCCATCTCTCAACAGTACTCGACTCCATTTTATATCACTCTTTTCCCGTCCACTCTACTCCATTCCATTTCCCTTCACTCCACACAATTTCATTTCATTAACCTCTACTACACAAAATTCCATTTCCCTCCTCATTAGTAAACTGCAGTCCATTTCAGTTCCCGCTGGTATTCTTAACTCCATATCACTTCTCTCCACTCCATTACGCTCCATTTCCCTCAACTCTACTCATCTCAACCTGATTTTATTTCCCTCCATTCCACTCCATTTCCCTCAACTCCATTACACTTCAATCCTTTTCATTTTTTACAACTATAATCCATTAATTCTCATTTCCATCCACGTCACTCAGCTCCATGTCATTTCCCTTCACTCCAATCCATTTCTGTCCACTCTACTCCAATGCACTCCATTTCATATCCCTCCACTCCATAATACTCCATTTCCTTTCCCTCAACTCCACTCCCTTCCTCTTCATTTCTTTGTGCTCCACTATACTCCACTCCATTTATTCTCCATGCCAGTCCATACCATTTCATGTCACTCTGCTGAAGTCCACTCCACTCCAGTGCTTCTCATTATACTCCACTTCATTCCATTTCGATAACCTCCCCTCCACTATATTTCATTTCTTTCAACTCACCTCTATTCTACTCCATTTACCTCCACTCTACTTCACTTCCTTTCATTTGCCTCCACTCCACTCCACACCATTTCATTTCTTTAAATTCCACTATACTCCATTTCATTTCCCTCTACTCCACTCCACTCTATTTCTCTCCATTCCACTCTACTCCATTTCATTTCCCTCAACTCTACTCCGTTTCATTTCCATCCTCTCCAAACCAGTCCGTCCCATTTGATTTTCCTCCTCTCCACTCCACTCCATTTCGTCTCTTTCCACTCCACTCCATTCCCCTCCATTCCACTCTATTCTACTCCATTTACCTCCACTCTACTCCACTCCATTTCCTTCTACTACACTTCCGGCGACTCCTTTCATATCCCTCCACTGCACTCAGCTACATTTACTTTTCATCTACTCCACTCCACTCCATTCAATTCCACTCCGTTCTATTTCCCTCCATTCCACTCCGCTCCATTTTATTTCCCTCCACTCCACTCCGGTTAATTTCCTTCCACTCAACTCCACTCCATTTCTCTCTACTCCTCTCCATTTCAGTTCACTCCACTACAATCCACTCCATTTAATTTTCCTCCACTCCATTTTATTATC
Source organism: Gallus gallus (assembly GCF_016699485.2). NCBI lineage: Eukaryota > Metazoa > Chordata > Aves > Galliformes > Phasianidae > Gallus > Gallus gallus. The sequence continues at coordinate 4,638,485 of NC_052571.1, forward strand.
CTCCACTCCATTTCATTTCCCTCCACTCATCTCCACTCCTCTCTATTTCATTTCCCTCTACTCCACTCTACTGCACCCCATTTCCCTTCACTCCATTCAACTCAACTCATTTTTATTTTTCTCCACTCCACATGACTCCACTAAATTTCTTTTCTCTCCACTCCACTCTACTCTATTGCATTCTACTACACTACATTTAATTTCCCTCATCTCCACTCCACTCCTTTTCTTTTTCCTTTACTCCACTTGTCATGGTTTTATGATTTTTAGTTATCGGTATTCCACATCATAACATCATGCAGTGTACAGGGAGTTAAAGAGCAAATGCTCTACTTCCGGGTACTTGTCCGGAAGAGAAGAACTACGTTCCCCAGAAGACTGTTCCAGTACTGTTATCATTACTGCTCAGGGGAACAGATATAAGGCCTGTAGGTCACCTGACCTGGGTCTTCTGCTTCGTCTAATCTCGTCGTGCTCGGTTTGGGATCGTCTCGCTGCTGCTCCCGACTACACGCAAGTCTTCAGTATTAGTGTAAGGCCTTTAGCTCTTGGACAATCCTTCTCTCAACTATATTTGATTTTGTTAACAATTATAAAGACTTATATTGTATTATAGTGTGTTATTGTGCATTCCGATACTATATTTAGTAAATTAGTTTGTTTCTCCTCAGATCTTTGCCACTTTTTTTTTTTAATTATCCTTTTTTTTTGGGGGGTCCCCTTTTTCCCTTTTCCGGAGGTGCGGATTTTGCAAAAAAATGTCCCTCCGCCCCACTAGTCACGGAACCAGGCCAGACCAGCCCGTAAACCGTCAACACACTCCACTCCAGTTTCATTTCCTTCCCTGCACTCCACTGCTTTTTAATTCCCTTCACAGTACTCCACTCTACTCCATTTCATTTCCTTCTCTCCAAAGCAGTCCTTTTGATTTCCCTTCACTCGACTCCACTCCATTTCATTTCCCTTTTACTCCACTCAGCCTAATTTAATTTCTGTCCAGTCCACTCCACTCCATGCCTTTTCATTTACCTCTGCTACACTCCACTCCATTTCATTACACTCTACTCCTCTCCTCTTCACTCCATTGCCTTCCACTCCACTCTACGTCATTTTTACCCACTCCACTTTATTCCATTTCATTTCCCTCCACTCCCATCGACTCCACTCGCTATTCCTCCCCTCCCCTCCACTCCACTCTATAACTTTTTTCTTCACTCCACTCCACCCCATTTCCTTTCCTTCCCTGCACTCCACTGCTTATAATTACCATTCACTCCATTTCACTCCACTCCATTTCATTTCCCTCCATTCAACTCTATTCCACTCCATTACATTTTTCTCCACTCAACTCCACTCCGTTTCATTTCCACTCCAATCCACTCCTTTCCATTTTCCTTTAATTCAATCTGCTCCATTTCCCTCCAATCCACTCCATCTAATTTAATTTCCCTCCCACTCCACTCCATGCCATTTCATCTCCCTCCATTCCATTTCACTGCATTTCATTTCCCTCCACTGCACTCCATTCCACTTTCCTTCACTGCACTCCACCCCACTCCCTTTCCCTCCACTCCACTCCCCCGCATTTCGTTTACTTCCACTCCATCCACTCCACCCCATTTCATTTTATGCTCCTTATTAAGTGCACCTGTCTGGTGAGTGTACTGCTCAGAACTGGTCTGCAAAGCCTGCTATTCTTAGGGTTGGAAAGAGCTATTATTACTCCTACAGGGCGATACCTCTGGCCATGCCGAATAGGTATCCGTTAGTACCAATATACAACGATACCCCCCTTTTCTTGGGTGTTCCTTGAAATCAATTTGCCATTGTTGCCCTTTAAGGTTCCCTTTCCCAATAGGCCCCCTTGTACTCTGTTCCTGGCACTAGGATCGTAGTTTGTAATGTGTTTGCTCAGTACATTTTCTTATCTTTACTTAGAATCAATTTCCATAAAATACTACAGGGCACAACAATGTGTCCGTCTGGGCGTGTAACCATCTAACGATTTAACGATTTAAATCATTAATAAGACTCTTGTCCTATTTAGAATATTTTTCAGGTTCTGACTCAGGTTCAGAAATTTTAAGTTTACCATCTGGCATTAAAGACTTCTTCAACTACCTGTTCTGCCACCTGATCCACCATCTTATCTCCACTTTCCTGAACAGCATTACCTTTCTGATGTTTTTTATAATTAAAATATCCACGCTCTTCAGTAGATTTACATTATGCTGTTTTTCCTTGTGTGAGCATTCCTTGCTCTTTTGAGATAGTACTATGAGCGTGTAGCATCCCAAATACATAATTAGCATCTGTCCATATATTTAAGGCTCCTGTCAAGGCATTTACTTTAGCCTTCTGAGGGAAAGTCCCCACATGGTTGTGCTTCGATTACCTTGTCAGTAGCAGTTACTGCATATCCTGCCTTACAGTTTCCTTGTCTCACAAAAAATTTCTTCCATCCATAAACCTGATGTCTTCCGCATCTTCTAAGGGTTCGTCTTTCAGGTCTGACTGCCAACAGTCCGTAGCTCCAGTTATTTCCAAGCAGTCATGAAATACTGGTTCTCCAGGAGTTCTGCTAAGGAAAGATGCTGGGTTGACAATATTAGGTACAATTATTTCTACATCATCCTGCTCTACCAGGATGGCCAGGTATTTTAGGAACCTTTGGGGGTGAGAGCCCATGCCCCCCTCTTTCCTCCAGTACAGTAGACACTGTATGAGATATTAAAACTGTTATTCTTTGGCCTAGCGTAAATTTACCAGCGGCTTGAATACTGAGCACTAGTGCAGCCACCACCCTCAATCACACTGGCCATCTCTTACCCACTTCATAGAGGGGCTTTACCAACAGTCCGTAGCTGTGTATCCATGGTTGTCACCCTCCTGTCATTCCTGAGAATGTACGGAGTTCCTTGGCACTTTGTGGCTCAGAGGTTTAGCAGATGGCATCTTTCCTGGCAGTCCTTAAGGTTCAAAGTCCAGCTGTAATCTCCTATCCCAGATACATCACTTGCCGTTGAGTTATTTGTGCCTTCTGTTGAGAAACTTGATAATCATTTAAACAAAGAAATTCAGCCAACTCAGTCCATTGCACACAGTCCTCTTTTGTTTCTGTGGCATCCACGTACTGCAGTAAAGTTCCACTGTGGGATGGAGGAACCCAAATCTCTAGCTCACGAGTTGCTCAAAAATCACTGGGTTGTTCTCACAACCCTGGGTAACACTGTCCAGGTTAACTGAGTCTTTTTCTTCCCATATTAGGGGTTTTCCTATTCAAAGGCAAATAACCTTAGGCTTTCTTTGGCCAAATCAGGCAGAAAAGGCATCCTTCAAACGCAGAAGGTAAACTCCACCTACTCATTCCCTAACTTAGTTACTAAAGTGTATGGATTTGCCACCACAGAGTGTATACATTCAACAGTTCTATTATTTACTCTCAAATCTTGTACTAAACTATAGTACTTGCTAACCAATTTTTTTATCGGCAAGACTGGAGTATTGTATTTGGATTCACATTCAATTAGTAATCCGAAATCCAAAAGTTATCTATTTTTTCTTTTATCCTTCCACAGTTGTATATCCTCAGAGGGCACTGCTTTACCCTGACTGGGCTAGCTCTAGCTCTTGCTTTTAACTTAGGGCTGCATTTTGGCTCTACCAGGTATCACTGATACCCACACTGCTAAGCATACTTTATTTAAGATTTCTGTAACTTCTGGGGGTACAACATTGTTTTTCCCAGTTTGTATTAAAGCCAGACTTACAATTTTCCATCAGTTAATATTGTTTGACCCTTAGCTCCAGTTTTATTGAATTTAATCTCTGCATCCATTTGTTCTAATAAGTCTTGCCAGAGTAACGGTTTTGGAGAACCTGGCATGTACAAGAATTTACGTATTTCTACTTGTTTTCTCAGCCTATATGTAATTCATCCCAAAAGGTATGCTTTTTCTTGATGGGCAGTAGCTTTTACAACTGCTGCAAAATCATCTATGGGTAGTAAGAGGCATACGTACCCACCAGAAAATAAACCTCTTTATCCTGCTCCCCTAGCTGCAATTTAACCAGTGGATCTGCTAGGAATAACTTCCCAGGTTCCCATCATTCAGGTTGGTAGGATTTCTCCACCAGTGTCCCATTTCCCTACAGCTTGCACACTGCTTTTGGTCCAGCAGGGGTGGAACCCTCCCTGGGCTCTTCTAGGCCCCCCCCCCGCCTCCCCCTACCTCTTTCTGATGGGACCTCTGGGTCCTACAGCTCTACTCTAGTGCCGCAACAGTAACAGCTGTTACTATTCCCAACTCTCTCTGTTTTTCAATCAGTTTTTTTTTTTTTTTTACTCATATTGCTCAACTCTCTTTTGGTTCTGACATCCCTGTTACAACTTACCTTCCTTAGCCTGCATCCTTCCCAAACCTTTCACTTTCCAAACTCTCATCATTACATAAACTACTAACATTATATTTCAGTTTCACCTCCTCCTCTCCGGAGGCTTCCAGTGCTAACACTGGAATTTCGGGTTTCCTAGATCTCTGCAGATGAAGGCTATCCTCACTTCCAGTGCCCCAACCTCCCCACCTCCCCCCATTCGCAAGTAACGCTGTTCACAACAGCAGTCTCTGACCCTGTCTCTCTCTCACTCTGAAAGTTCTGCTAGCGGGGGAATGGTGCAGGGGGTTGCTCTCTGCAGCACAGATAAACTCTCTTAAACCCTTTTTTCTTTGTTCGCTCTTCATACCCTCAGTTACACTTCCACATACCCTCAATCAAGCTTCTTTATACCGTTAACAATTACACTTATACCATCAAAACCATTTGTCCCATTCCCCACAAATCAAACAGTACAGTTCTTCAGTTTCCGTAAACATCCAGTACTTAGTCTCATGATTAGAGCACTCAATTAAAAAAAAAACCTGTTCATATTTCTTCATTTACCTTCCCTCCTTAAGGATAACAGTAACTGTAGGAAGGTATTATAGTTTAGGGACCCATTCCGAGGCCATTTCTCATCATCTTTTAACTTGTACAGTTACCACCATTGATTACAATATTTTACCAAAGTCTTCTTACTTAAGCTTCCCCCAGGTCCTCCTGCAGTGTCCCACCAATGTGCCAGAATACACCCAAGCGGTGTCCTCTTAGGTACCTCCTTTCCTTGTGAATTTACCATGATACAAACTTATTGGTTTGTTATTTCTCTAATGTTTCCACAAGTTAGCCTAGTACCTTAAAGTGTTTCCAAAATAACCCCCAGAATTCGTTCCACCACTCTCGCCCATACTCTGGGCACGAATAGCACCAGACTCCTTGATACAATTCTTTACAAACTCAACAGAATATTACATAAAATGGACAGCATTCATTTGTTCTGTGAAGTAGGCACCTTTCTTCTGGCCCTTCACTGCAAACTATCTCAAAGAGTTCCCCCTTTCTTCGTCCCAATCCCATAATCTCATTTACTCGTCTAATTTTTACAAGTGCAACTTCTTATTTCTACTCTTGCCTGGCTTTATGTTAGCAGCATTTCATACACACATGCATAGAAATTCTTTACATGCTTTTACAAAGAAACATGAGGACGAACAAACGATAGCTGTTCCCAATCACTTGGTCCGTCTCCTGTCGTTTCAATCATGGGAGGACAGAATCGCAGATATGGACTCTGCACTTGCTCCGCAGCTATGCTGCGTCCCATTCACTCACACATTCACACAGATGCCGGCTTAAGCACAATCTGAGTTCGAACACTTGAAAAGGTGTCTTGAATGCATCAATAGTTCAAATACACAGAACCAAAAATTTACAACAGATGGTAATAGCAATTATACGACCTACGACTCCTGCTACTATGGCCACAAAAATCCACATTGTCATTTAACAAAATCGAATGTTTCCAACCACCTAGGGGAGAGTTATTACTCTGTTTTTTCATACATACAACTTACAGGTCCCCTTTGAAGGAGCTCCCTCCCGGGAGGTTTTTACTACCCCAGACAGCAACCTGACCCGTGAACCCTTTCTTACAGAACCCTTTCCTACACTTCAGAGGGGAATAAAATGGAGTGGAGTGTAGTTGTGGGAAATGAAATGGACTGGAGTTTAGTGGAGTGGTGGGAAATGGAGTGGAGTGGAGAAGAGGGAAATGAATTGTATTTGTGTGAAGAGGAGGGAAATGAAATGGAGGGGACTGAGCTGGAAAAAATGAAATGGGATGGACTGGTGTGGAGTGGAGGGAAATGAAACGGGGTGCAGAGGAGTGGAGTCGAGGGAACTGAAATGAAGCTGAGATGAGAGAACGGATATGGAGTGGAGCGAAGTGGAGTGGAGTGGAGTGGAGTGGAGGGAAATGAAATGGAATGGAGTGGAGTGGGGGGTAATGAAAAGCAGAGGAGTAGAGTGGAGAGGATGGAGGGAAATGAAATTTGGTGAACTGGAGCTGTCGGAGGTGAAATGGAGTGGAGTGGTGCAGAGTGGAGGGAAATGGAGTGGAGCGGAGGTAAAAGAGAGTGAGTTGAGTGGAGTAGCGGGAAATGAAATTGAGTGAAGTGGAGTGGAGGGAAATTAATTGGGTTGGAGTGGAGTGGTAAGATATAAAGTGGAGAGGAGGGAAGGAAATGAAATAGAGAAAAGAGGAGTGGAGGGAAATGAAATGGAGCTGAGTGGAGTGAAACAGAGGAAACGAATTGTGGGGAGTGGAGGCAAATGAAATATAGTGGAGTGGAGTGGAGAGAAATGAAAAGGAATGGAGAGAAATGAAATGGAAGGTGTGGAGAGATTTATTGATGACTGGCTGACTGAGAAAAGCCATGCAGACACTGTGCAGCTGGTTAAGCAACCTTGTTACGTGCAAGGTCAGGTATGAGAACAAGGAACAAAACAGGATGCCGATGGAGAAAGCCGGCAACAGTGTTTTGAGAAGTCTGTAAGAGAGTGTTTGCTGAGAGATAACCACAGAGCACAAAGATAGGCGTAGTTGACACTGACTAGCGAGCCAATCCTGAGCTCCACTTTAGCAATATGTATGAGCCTATTACCCACACTATAAATGTACACGCAGCTGAAACAATAAACGAGATTTGCTGATCATCTACTATGGTCATCACATTTCTCTAGCTGATTTCCTACACCCGTCTATTCATTTCCCTCAAATACACGCCACTCCTCTCCATTCAATTTCCATCCAGTCCTGTACACTTCACTCTACTCCACTCCATTTCATCTCTTTTGATTCCATTCAACTCCATTTCATTTCCTTTCACTGCACTCCACTCCCTTTCCCTCCACTCCACTCCACTTCACTTCACTCCACTCTACCCCATTTCATTTCCCTCCAATCCATCTAATCAAAACGCATGTAATTTCCCTCCACTGCAGGACACTCTGCTCCATTCCAGTCCACTGCATTTCCCTCCACTTGACTTTACTCCTCTCCATTAAATTTCTCTCAGCTTCCCTCTAATCTGCTCCATTTCATTTCACTCTTCTCTACTCCCCTCAATTTCATTTCCCTGTGTTCCTCTCCACTCCATTTCATTTCCCTCAACACCACTCCACTCTAGTTCATTTCCCTTCTCTCCTCTACATTACACTTTTCTCTGCTCCTCTCCACTCTACTCCTTTTCACTCTACTGAACTTCATTTGTCTCCAATCCACTAAACTCCACCCCTTTTCATTTTGTTCCCTCTACACTACTCCACTCAGCTCCACTCCACTGTATTTCATCTCCCTCCATTCCACATCATTCCATTTTATTTCCCTCCACTGCACTTGAATTAATTTCCCTCCACTTTACTCCATTTCATTACCCTCCACTCCACACCTGCCTGCCCCATTTAATTAATACCCATTTAATTAATTAATGCCCCATTTAATTAATACTCTACTATAATCCATTTCATTTCACTGCAGTCCACTTAACTCCACGCAACCCATATTCATTTCCCTCCAGTCCACTCCATTTAATTTCCGTCCACTCGTCTCCATTGCATTTCCCTCCATTTCATTCAAGTCCACTCATTTTCATTTCTCTCCACTCCATTCCACTCCAATTCTCTCTATTCCATTTCTCTCCAATCCACTCATCTCCATTTCATTTTCCTCCACTCCATTCCACTTTATTTCATTTCCCTCTACTCTCCTCCACCTAATTTTAATTTCCCTCCACTCCACTCACGTATATTTCATTTCCCTCCACTCAGCTCCACCCAATTTAATTTTCTTCCACTCCATTTCATTTCCTTCCCTTCTCTCCACTCTTTTTAACTTCCCTTCACTGTTCTCCACTCCACTCCATTTCTTTCCTCACCACTCCTTTTTACTCTCCTCCATTAAACTCCATTCAATTTCCCACACCTCTTCTCCACTCTAATTCATTTTACGCCACTCCACTTAGCTCCATTTTATTGCCATCCACTCCAATACATTTCATTTACCTCCACTCCTTTCTACTGTACTCAATTTTTCTCCACTCCACTCTACTCCATTTCATTTCCCTGAACTCCACTCCCTTCCTCTTCATTTCCCTGCTCTTTTCTATATTCCACTCCATTTAACTTCAACGCCACTCCTTTCCATTTAATGGCAAACCACTCCACTCCATTTCATTTCTCTCCACTCCCATCCCACTCCATTGCATTTCCCTTCCCACAAATCCACTCGATTTCATTTCCCTCAACTCCACTCCACTCCATTTCACTCGACTCCACTCGACTCCACCCCATTTCATTTCCCACATTAACACTCCAATCAATTTCATTTCCCTTCACTCCTGTCCATTCATCTTCGTTTCTATCCACTCCAGTCCATTTCCTTTCCCTCCACTTCATTCCTTCCCACTCCATTTCATTTCCCTCCATTCCACTCAACTACATTTCATTTCTCTCAATTGCACTCCTGTCCATTTCCCTCAAGTCCACTATACACCACCCCATTTCATTCCCCTCAGTTTCATTCCTTTTTATGTCCCTCCACTCCACACCAGTCTGCTCCATTTCATTTTCCTCCACTACAGTCTGACGTGCGGAAATCAGACCCTGTAGCCTGTAAGGATATAGGGCAGGTAAGTTTTTATTAGCGATGCACATATGCCCTGGTGCAAGGGGGATTGCTCCACCTAACTTGCACACTGTCAGGAGAAATTGTGCTACAGATATAGGCTGAACTAATACATAATCAATAGTTGACAGCAATTCGGATACATATTCATTACATTCTCAAGAGCCCATTAGCATGCAGTCCCTCCCCTCTTGCACGTGCATAGTAGGTCATAATGATGAAGGCTCGTAGTCTTCCTCACTGCAAACTTCTGACCCCAAAGGGGGGGCATCCCCCGAACCGGTTTCAGCTTGCCCTGTGGACATCTACTCACCTCCCTGCCAGATGTCCTCGGGCTGTTCTCAAGTCCTTATCTTTATGGCCTTCATCCTCCTTGTTTTTCCAGACCTAGTGTCTAGGAAACTGCTTGGAATCCCTTGTTTTCTATCATTCTCTACATAAACTATCTCTATTTGCCCCTTATTTCGAGTCTGTGAAGCTCCTTCCCCTTTTCTTACTGTGAGGCCCTTCTCTCTTTTTCTGCAGGGTTCTGTTCTCATTCAATTCCCCCACCTTTTCTATAATCTAGTAAGACTTCTACCCGCTAGATCATTTTTATTCGGTTGTACGTGTCCCAAAATAAGCCCCACTTTCCACCTTTTGCCTCAGTTCATGTCTCTTCCAAATCTTGTACTCCTTTCTAGTACTCTGGCAGAGGCAGGCAGAGCACATCATCATTACACAGGTAAAACATAACGACAGCACCAAGGTGATGCAGGCTAGGAAGAGCTGTTTTAACCATCCTCGATTCGGTAGCCAGCTAGTAAGCAAGTTCCATAAGTCTCCTTCCCATTTGGTGTCATCCTGACTTGTCCTACGCACAACTTTTTTCTGTTCCCAAACTAATTCTTAAATCTTAAATCTGTTTTGATTCTTATATCCTAACTGATGTAAGCACAGCAACTCTGATTTATTATTGTATGTATCCCTCCTTCCTTGGCTGTTAATACATCTAGTGCAATCCTATTCTGGAAAAATAAATCCTCTTTGAATAAAGAAGACACCTCTTCTTGTATTGCTCATAATGCATCTGATGCATCTGTTGTGGCATTTTCTACGATTTCTAGAGTTGGAGAGATATTTACTATAACCTTTTTCAGCTGAGCTACTTCTAGAGCAGGGATAAGGGCTCTCAGAAACCTGTAGTATCCCGTATTATACCGAACTAGGGGGTTGTACGTGTGCTTAGCTACAATCCAGGGGGTTCTCAAGAGTCCCTGAGGAGTCTCTTCATGCACCGTCATCTGGGGTACCAAGTATCCTGCTGTGCATGTCCCTGTCCAGTTTAAAGGTAATGCTTTTCATGCCTGACCATCCCCACATAACCACCAGTACCCATGAGGTAATTTACATGGCCTGGTCATACTTGCTTGGTGGGTGAATGATGTTCCCATTCCTATAATTCCGAACATGTTTTTATCCGACACCCATTGTGATGCCTCAACTATTCTAGGATCACACCCCTCAACCTTGCTTCCACCTTCTAACTTCACTGACCCCTGATACTGTCCCAGAGTTTCCGTATTCCCATCTACACCCTATGCCCGTCAAGTTACGTCATCCGACCCCCACCCCACCTTTACTATCACTTTTCCTGTCTACAAAGATAGACCTAGCGGAGTTAATAAATCAGAGTAAATCAAACTTAGGGCCCTTCTGTGGCTTATCTTCTATTCCAAATTTACATTTCCCATGTTCCACCCAACTTGGAATTGTCCACTTTAGTGCTACTATGCCATAAACTGTCACTCTCCCCTCTCCTCTAGGGAGGGCCGTACATATCCAGCAAGATCTGTTGAGAGCTTGGCTAATTTTCTCAGTCATTCTCAAGTAACTATTTTCTTGCCAAGCTGTAACTGCTACTACAATCACACTGACTGTCATCAAACTCTTATAGATGCTTTCGAATCCGGATTTTCACTGTTCCTTCCTTTTCTGCTGTCCACTGTGGTCTGGGTGTTTTCTTCAGGTGGGTATGATGTATCCACGTGGTCAGTCCTTCTACTTTCGCTGCTTTGTGGGTGGTCAGAAGTATTTGGTAGGGTCCTTCCCACCCTGGTTCCAAAGCTGAATCTGACATGGATTTAACATAGACATAGTCGCCTGGCAATATATCATGCACTGGATCGTCTAGGCTTCGTGCCCTGGCACCGAATACCATTTTCTCAATTTTCTTTAACTGTTTTGCCAAGCTGACCAATCACTCGCTCAACACCTCATCCCCCACCTGTATAGAGATTTCCTTTTGTACAGTGTAAGGTCGCCCATGAAGAATCTCATATGGGCTTAATCCTTCCTTTGTTCGGGGTTTAGTCTGAATTCTCAAAAGTGCCAAAGGCAGTGCCTGTGGCCAGGGAATCCCAGCTTCTTAGCCAAGTTTTACTCTCTGTATTTTGATCAGGTGATTGTTTTGCTACCCGTCCATCTGACTGCGGTCTATAATGTGTGTGCAATTGCCAGTCAATTCCCAATAATGTGCTTATTTGTTGGACCACCTTGGCAACAAAATGTGCACCTCGATCTAATGAGACCGCTACAGGAACACCGAACCTTGGAATCATTTCATGTAGCAGCATTTTTGTTACCTCCTGGGCCTTATTAGTCCTACAAGGAAATACCTCTGGCCATCACAAAAAGGTATCAGTTAGTGCCAATATACAGCGATACCCCCCTTTGGGAGTTCCAAGAAATCAATTTGCCATAGTTGCCCTGGAAGGTTCCCTTTCCCAATAGGCCCGCTTGTACCCTGGTACTGGTACTAGGATCATACTTTGTAATGTCTGTTTGCCCAATACATTTTTGTATCCTCCCTTAGAACTGATTTCCATAAAATACTAAAGGGCTCAACAATGTGTCCATCTGGGCGTGTACCTGTTTGTCAGCTTACTCTCTTCCCTTCTAAATCATTAATTAGATTCCTATCCTCTTTAGAATATTTACAGGTTCTGACTCAGGTTCAGAACTTTTAAGTCTACCATCTGGCATTAAAGCCTTCCTAAACTACCTGTTCTGCCACCTGATCCACCATCTTATCTCCAGTTTCGTGTACAGCATTACCTTTCTGATGTCCTTTACAATGTATAATAGCCACGCTCTTTGGTAGATTTACATCATGCTGTTTTTCCTTGTGTGTGAGCAATCCTTTCTCTTTTCTGTTGATACTATGAGCATGTAGCATCTCAAATACATAATTAGAATCTGTTCATATATTTCAGACTTTTGTCAAGGCATTTATTTCAGCCTTCTGAGGGAAAGTCCCCACAGGTAATGGTTGTGCTTCGATTACCTTGTCAGTAGCAGTTACTGCATATCCTGCCTTACTGTTCCCTTGTCTCACAAAACTGCTTCCGTCGGTAAACCAGGTGCCTTCTGCAGGTTGGGAGGAAACCAATTTGATCAGCCCGTCCAATAGGCTGTTTTGGGAATCCTGGTCCCTATCAGATGTATCTGATACCATCATGGATTCATCAGCATTAATCATAGTAGACAGTTCATCTATTATATCTTCTTGATTGCTCTCAATCCTGTCCAGTTTTTCAGTTACTTTTGCAACGGCTGAAACACAAGCTCATAGAGGGCTTAAATGTATCTCAAAGTCTTGAAGTTTATTAATCAGATTGTTTATAAGGGGTCTTCTTTCTCCTCTGCCATACATTGCTGCAAATGTACTGGCATACCTTTCTGGTGCAGTCTTAGTGAATGTGCGCCACATATTTGGTGTACACCGGACTCTCTCAGGATCATGCTCTTGGTCTGGCTCATCAGGGAGGAAGTCGGGGCTGTATATCATTTCCACTACTGCATATTCTCTCAAATAGCAGATGCCTTTTTCCATATCAGTCCATTTCTTTTTCTTAGGCATCAGATCGTCTTTGAAGGGGTATCCTTCTTTTACAGCAAGCAGCATCCACTTCCAGAGGGTGAAAGACCCATCCTGACAAGTAGTAATACCTCTGTCAATGGCTGAGTCCCTAGCAATGCCACCCAGTTGGCGAGCTTCTCTACTATCTAACTACACACTGTTTACCCTATTGTCCTAACATGGAAGTAACCAGGTGACAATAGGCTCATTTGGGTGACGTGTGAAATCTTTTTTCAGACCTCGAGTTTCATTCATTTTCAGAGATTGATCAGTAATGGTAACAATGTCTTGCTCACATCTTATTCTTTCTGGCCTTCTTGTTACCCTCCTGGGCGTTGGTGATCGCGATCTTGGAGCCACTCCTCTGGACCTCTTTCCTCCTCTTCTCTTGCAGCGTCTGCTTCCTCTACTTTCTCCTCCTCCTCTTTCTGCTGTTCTAGCTGAGTCAAGATTCGTTTCATGTTTTTTCCTCCTACAGGGGCAACTGACATCAATTGTGGTGCCTCCTGTGGTTGATGAGGTTGGTCAGTTCTGATGCTCTCACTCTCCAGCTCAGCTCGGAGTCTGTCTCGTTTGTATTTAGTTATTAGGTATTTAGTAGGTATTTAGTTCAGATTCAAGCATGACTTGATGAGACTGAATTCTGTTTAGTTCAGTTTGGAGAGTAAATATTGTGAACTGGAAGCCGTCTCGCTCAGTTTGACGTACATCCCTTTCGGACTTGAGGATGTCCCTCTCAGACTGCAGGGCATCTCGTTCAGACCGGAGGGTGTCTCGCTCGGATTGGAAGGCTTTTTTTTATCAACTAGGAGATTCTCTCTCTCAGACTGGAGACTGTCTCTTTCAGCTTGGAGACTCTTGTTCTGGACCTGGTGATTCTCCCTATTGGCTCTGAAACACTTGTTTTCAGCATAGAGACTCTCTCTCTCTCAGTTTCAGAAACTCTCTTACTCTCTGGGATAGTATTGAATAAGGCCCGACAAGTATTAGCCAGGCTCCAAATCATTTGTGCCTCCTCAGATCTGCCTGAGCCGCAACATTCCTGTCTCAGATATCTGTTTAAGCTCTCAGGGTCTTTCAGATGTTCAGGAGTAAAGTTCCGTGACACTGATGATGTCCATCTCTCTAAAGTCTCTCCCAAGCCTCTCCACACTCCCTGCCACTCAGTATTCTCTGGTTTTGGGGAAGGCTTCATCAAAATATGATAAATACAAATACTGAGTGAAACAATGAAGAATACATTCAGGGAGAGTAACAACATGATCAGATGAGCATTCAAAAACTGCATTCTACTCCATTTTATTTCCCTGCACTGAGCTCCACTCTACTCATCTGCATTTCACTTCCCTCCACTCCATTTCATTATACTCCTCTCCATACAACTCCATTTCATTTCCTTCCACTCAACCCGATTTCAATTCTCTCCAATCCATTTCATTTCCCTCCACTCAACTACAATTAATTTCCCACCAGTCCACTAAACTCCATTTCTTTTCCCGCCACTGCACTTTACTCTACTGCATTTATTTTCCATTAACTCCAGTCACTTCCTCTTCAGTTTCACGCACTCCACTCCTCTCCATTTCGTTTCCCTCAACTCCATTCCACTCCACTCAGTTTCATTTCTCTCCACTTTACTAGACTACATTTAATTTCTCTCAACTCCACTCCATTTATTTAAACTCCACTCCGCTTCCGTAGACTCCCGTCCCATCCATACCATTTAATTTCCCTCCACTTTAATCCACTCCATTTCATTTTTTATTTCTCCAGTCCTCCCCATTCCATTTCCCTCCTCTCCACTCTACTCCATTTCATTACCCTCAACTCCACTCCAATCCATTGAATGTCCCTCCCCTACACTCTACTTCATTCATTTCCCACCAGTCCACACCAGTTTGCCTCATTTCATTTCCATCCACTGCAGTCCCTTCCTCTTCATTTCCATCCTCTCCACTCCATTTCTTTTCCCCACACTCCATTCCACTCCTCTCCACTCCATTTCCCTCCACTCCATTAAACTCCATTCCATTTCATTTCTGACAACTATACTCCACTCCATTTAATTTCCCATTACTCCACTCCACACTTTTCATTTCCTTCCACTCCAATCCATTTCATTTCCCTCCATTCCACTCCACTACATCTCCTTTTTCTCCACTCTAAACCATTTCATTTCCCTCCACTCCCTTTCATTACTCTCCATTCTACTTCACTTTTCTTCACTCCTTTTCATGTCCCACCATGCACTCCATTTCATTTCCCTGTACACCACTCCACTCTGCACCAATCCACTTCACTCTGTTTCATTTCCCTCCTCTAATCTCAAATAGATTTCGTTTCCCTCCACTGTACTGCACTCCATTTCCCTCCAATACACTCCACCCCATTTCATTTCCCTCCACTCTACTCCAGTTTCCCCCTTTCATTTTCTTCCACTCCCCTCCCCTCCATTTCATTTCTCTCCTCTCCACACAACTACATTTCATTTCCCTCTACTCCACTCCACTGCATTCCACACCACCGCATTTCATTTCTCTACATTCTACTCCATTCAATTACCCTCCACTCCACACCAGTCAGCCCCATTTCATTTCCCTCAGCTGCACTCCACTCCACTTCATTCCCCACCATTCCAGTCACTTCCTCTACCATTCCGTCTACTCCACTCCTCTCCGTTTCTTTTCCCTCCACTCCATACCACTCCACTCTACTCGACTACATTTAATTTCCCTCAAGTCCACTGCACTCCATTTCCCTCAATGGCACTACATTCCACTCCATTTAATTTCCCTCCAATCCACTCCACTCAGCTACATTTCCCTCCACTCGACACCAGTCCGCCCCATTTGATTTTCCTTCTCTCCACTCCCCTTCATTTAATTTCCCTCCTCTCCAGACAACTTCATTACATTTCCCTCTGCTCCACTCGACTCCATTTCTCTCCACTCCTTCAAACTCCTGTCAATTTCATTTCCCACAACTATTCTTTATTCCAATTCATTTCCCTCCACCCCATTCTGCTCCATTTCATTTCTCTCCACTCCACATTACTCCATTTCATTTCCCTCCTCTCCACTCAACTACATTTCATTTCCCTCAAATCCAATCCACTCCACTTCTCTCCTCTCCCCTCCACTCTACCCAATTTAATCTCCCTGAACTCCACTCCCTTCCCCTTCATTTCCCTACTCGTTACGCTACTCCACTCCATTTAACATCCATGTTACTCCACTTGATTTCACATCACTCAAGTCCACTCCACTCTGTTTCATTTCCTTCCGCTCCATTTCATTTTCCTCCAGTCCACTCCACTCCTTTCCATTCTTTTTCCTTACACTCCCCTCCGCTCATCACCATTTACCTCAACTTCACTCCACCCGATTTCATTTCCCTCCACTCTCCTCCATTTTCCTCCATGTTACTCCACTCCATTTCATTTCCTCTTCTCCACTCTTCTCCATTTCATTTCCCTCAAATGCACGTCTCCACCCCATTTCATTTTCCTGAGTTGCCCACCACTCTACCCCATTTCATTTCCCTCAACTGCACTCCACTCCACCCCATTTCATTTCCCTCAACTGCATTCCCTTCCTCTTCGTTTCCCTGCTCTCCACGCTACTCCATTCCATTTAACATCCATGCTACTCCACTCTATTTCAAATGATTCCACCCCACTCACTCCACTCAGTTTCATTTCTGTCTTCTCCACTTGACTCCATTTTCCTCCACTTTACTAAACTTCAGTCCATTTCATTTCCCACAGCTATTCTTTACTCCATTTCATTTCTCTCCACTCCACTGGACTCCATTTCATTTCCCTCCGCTGCACTCAACTCCACTCTACTCCATTTCACTTCCCGTAACTCCAATCAACTCCTTTTCATTTCTCTACATAAACTTCACTCCATTGCATTTCATTTCCCTCAACTCCAGCCCCTTCCTCTTTGCTTTCGGCCACTCTACTCTTCTCCATTTTTTTTTCCTCCACTCCATTCCACTCCACTCCATTTCATTTCTCTCCACTCTTCTCAACTACATTTCATAACCCTCCATTGCACTGCACGCCTTTTCCCACAATTCCACTCCACCCCATTTCATTTCTGTCCACACCATACCAGTCCGCCCTTTTCATTTCACTGCATGCCACTCTACTCCATTACATTTTTCTCCATTCCACGCCATTTCATTTCCCTACACTCCACGCTACTTTATTTAATTGCACTCCACTCTACTCCACTCCATTTCATATCATTTCCCTCTACTCCATGCCACCCCGCTCCATTTCTTTTCCCTCCACTCCGCTCTTTCATTTCCCTCTTCTCCACTCCCCTCAACTCCATTTCCTTACCCTCCATACTAGTCAAATACACTCATTTTCATTTCTCTTCACATCACACCACTCCACTCCATTTCATTTCCCTGCAGTCCACTCCACTCCATTTCATTGCCTTACACTCCACTCCATTCCATTTCCTTACACTACACTCTAGTCCACTCCATTTCGTTTCCCTCCAGTTTAATCCACTCCACTCAATTTCTTCTCCCTCCACTCAACTCCACACCACTCCACTCCATATTTCCCTCTTCTCAACTCCATTTCATTTCCCATCCCTCCACTCCACTCCATTTCTTTTCACTCCACTCCTTTCCACTTCACTCCATTTCATTTCCATTTACAACCATGCACTCTATTTCCCTTTGCTCCATTCCACCCCATTAATTTTTCTCAGCTCTACTAACTCCATTTCATTTCTTTCCACTCCACTCCATTTCATTTCCTGCCTCTCCACTCCACTCCAATCCCCACCATTTAATTTCCTTCCACTCCACTCAAATTCCCTCCTCTCAATTTAATTTCCTTGCACTCCTCTCATCTACATTTCATTTCTCTCCACCCCACTCCGATGCACTCCATTTCATTTCACTTCTACTTCGCACCACTCCAGTCCATTTCACCTCCTTCCACTCCACTTTAGCTAATTTCATTTCCCTCCAGTTCACTCAACTCCTCTCAATTCTATTTCATTTCCCTCCAGTCTACACTACTCAAATCCACTCAATTTCATTTCCCTGCACAACACTCATCTACATTTCACTTCCATCCAGTCGACACCACTCCACTCCATTTCACCTCCCTCAACTAAACTCCACCCAGTTTCATTTCCCTCCATCCACTCCACTACAGTCCATTTAATTTCCCTCCACTCAACTCCCTTCCTGTAGGAAATCAGCGGGAGAAATGCGACGACCAGAGTAGATGATCAGCAAATCTCGTTTATTCTTTCAGCTGCGTGTACATTTATAGTGTGGGTAATAGGCTCATACATATTGCTAAACTGGAGCTCAGGATTGGCTCGCTAGTCAGTGTCAACTACACCTATCTTTGTGCTCTGTGGCTATCTCTCAGCAAACACTCTCTTACAGACTTCTCAAAACACTGTTGCCAGCTTTCTCCATCAGCATCCTGTTTTGTTCCTAGTTCTCATACCTGACCTTGCGCGTAACAAGGTTGCTTAACCAGCTGCACAGTGTCTGCATGGCTTTTCTCAGTCAGCCAGTCATCAATAAATCTCTCCACATTTCCCCCGTTTTCTTTTTGTACGAGCCAGGTTGTATGAATCGCATCTTGAACCATCTTTTGCTAGCATTACAGTAAACAAAGCATGATTATCAGCACACCAATCACTATCTATAAGAATACACTAGATTTATGTTACACACTTCTACAAAGCATTCCTTGTCAGTAAACTAACAGTAAAGACTACACAGCACACCAGTATTAACTACAGTTTCAATATCCCTATGAACAAAATACCACAGTACCCACTCTGGATCAATCACTGTACCCGACCCCCACAATTAGTGCGCTTCTGAGTCTCGTAACCGTCAATTGCTCCTGGCAGTTCCCAGTGTCCAAGAGACATTTCTGATGAGATGTTTTCTGCAATCTGCTAAGGGAATACCAATCGCAGCTCGGGAGTCACGGCACTGTATATGATGTCCTGCACACCATGCGGCTATTGCTCGCCGGAATCGCTGTTGTTGTCATCAGGTTGAGATGGGTTGCTAATGTTTGGGGCTGGCTTAGTCCATTTACTGGGAACCCATAATGGGCCAGATCCTGTGGAAACACAACTTTCTCCTGGGAGCCTCCCATGATGTTTACAAAATTCTTATTGATTCCTAATTCCCTCAAAGCTTCCACAAACCCTTAACACCGTATAGTGATACTGTTCAGTTATAAACACTTGGGAACAGATCTCACAGAAGCTTGTCCACGTTCCCTTACACGCTTCCATGCAATCAGAACACAGTACTAGATAAACAGGCTGACACTCATTCCCTGAAAGAAACGCGTCTCACTCACACCACACCCACTCTGACATTTAGAACAAAAACGTGGTTTATACATAATACACAATGCTGACGACGTCTTTTAGCTTGAATCTTAATAACGCTAGTACATTAGTCAATTAGTTGCAAGTCCTACCCCAGCCGGCAACCTAACCTGTGAGCTCACGTACCTTGGGGGGCGAGCAGGCACGCTCCTTCATACCCTGCGTAGGACGTCTCCTCACGCCTTACGGGCACTCCCTTTTCTATACACATACCTGATACACCAATGGATGGTCCTTGTCTGTCCCTGCAGTGATCGGGTGAGGAAGGGAGACCTTCCAAGAAATCTTGGGGCGCGCCAAAGGTGTCCCCTCTCTCAACCGATCCCGCAGCCGAACAGAGCGGACCTATTCTCGTTGCAAAATTGAGTTGCTGAAATCAGACCCTATATCCGGTAAGGATATAGAGCAGACATGTGTAAATTGATGTCTATTGATAGTGCAAGGGGGATCACTCCACCTAACTTGCACACCGTCAGGAGAAATTGTGCTATAGATATAGGTCAAACTAATACATAATCAATAGTTGACAGGAATTCAGATACATTTTCATTACATTCCTGAAAGACACATTTTCATGCAGTATAATGAGACAGAAGAACAGAGGGTAGTGCTGGCGCAGTTCTCATAATTTGCAGTTGCTTGCAGCTTGTCTCACAGCACCTGGCACAGCGGTCTCTATCGCAGCTCTGCATTCCTTTTGCCTACTCCCATCGTTGTTCTGTGTGAGACAGCGATCCATAGCAGCTGTTTTGCTTGCACTGACCCAGGGGGAGAAAAACATGACCTCGCTGGGTCAGCCGTCCATCCACAATTTCCCTGTTCTACTATTGTCTGGCCTGTGGGCGAGTTCGGGATACCCGTACTGTGTTTTACTCCCCATGTTTGCAGGAACTCCCCAAGCCGACAAATAGTGTAGGCTGGGCCACCGTCTGTTTTTATTTGTAGTGATATACCCATAACCGCAAAGCAACAACTGAGATGCCTTTCTACATACATAGCCTTTTCTCCAGGTTGAGCGGTGGCCCACATAAAATGACTATATGTATCTATAGACACGTGTACATATTTCAGCTGCCCGAACTCACCCACATGCATCACATTCATCTGCCTATATTCATTAGCTTTAAGTCCCCTGGGGTTAACTCCTAGCCCGAGATCCATACCGCCATTATGGTGGCTGCACACTGGGCACGATCTAACAATTGCCTTAGTGTCCTCATATGTTATCTGATATTCCCTTCTTAGCCCCTTGGCATTCTGGTGAAACATAGAGTGCGCCTCTCGGGCCAGGACATGCTGGGAGACTAAAGGTCTCTGTGCCAGCGACACCAAGCGATCGGCTCTCGCATTTCCCTCCCCCAAGCCTATCTCCCATTTATGACTTCGAACATGTATTACTGCATATGAGTGCTCCCTAATTCTGATTGCTCTCTGCAACTGCACGAACAGCTCGTACAGCCGCCGATTCTGCACTTCCTTTATGTAGGCCTCCTCTATTCGGTGGCATACTCCAGCTACGTAAAGGGAGTCGGTGACCACATTCAGGGGGTCGATTAAGTTCATCATGGCCCATACAACAGCCACCAGCTCCAATGTTTGCAATGAGTCCTTATCATCGGCTACAATGAGGTGATGTCTCCAGGAGCCGCCCTGCTGCCAGGTCACTGCTGCTGTTCTAGACTTCTGTCCCGCATCCGTGTAAGCCGTGATTGCGTTCTGCAAGGGCGTCTTGGACCGCTTTGGTATCCGGAGCCAACTCCATTTACCAATCCAATGTAGCGGCGCGTTCAGAATCTTTTCCATTGAAACCGTACTTCCAGCTCCTAAGAGAGCATCCTGTAACTCTGGACTATGCTGCACATACCATGTCAGTGTCCTTCTGCATTGGCAGCTGTACACACACAGGCTCCATACCTGTGATTTGCAGGGTACGTTCTCGCCCTTTCATAATCACTTCTGCCAGGAGCTCAGTTTTTTGAAGAAGTGTTTTTGATTGCTGCAGTGAGGGACAAATCCACTCTAGTACCCATACCTCCCCCGTTTTCTTTTTAGATTGTGCCAACGCTCCTAAAAGGTACTTTGGTCCATACCATACCACAACCTGTATGGGGAGGTCAGGGTCACGTCTCCGAACACTGCCGTGTATAATGCAGTCCATAATCTGTTGTAGTAGACGTTTGTGCTGCGTTGTCACCGTTACAGGCTGGGCCCGGTCAGTGCCCCGTAACAAAGGTCGCAACGACTCTAAGAGTTCGTTTGGGATGCCCACCACAGGGCGCAGCCCCTTTAAGTCCCCCAATAACCTTTGGGCGTCGTGTAGAGTCTCAATTTTAGTATTCAGTTGCAGTTTCTGTGGGGTTACTATCGTGTTAGTCAGTGTCCATCCTAAGTACTTCCAGGGCGCGGAGAGTTGTACCTTTTCAGGGGCAATCATAAGTCCTTCCCTATTTAGGGTCTTTCCTATTTGCCAAATTTGTTCCTGGGTGAAGGCCTCTGGCTGGGCAAAACGGATGTCATCCATGTAATGATAAATGACCATTTGTTTCCATTCTCGCCAGAGTGGTTGTAGAGCATGATCGACATATAGTTGACATGGCGTGGGGCTATTTTTCATCCCCTGAGGTAATACTGTCCATTCAAATCGTTGATCAGGGTGTTCTCGATTCAATGCAGGCAATGTGAAGGCAAATCGCTTAGTGTCCTGAGGGTGCAGGGTAATAGTAAAGAAACAGTCCTTTAAGTCAATAATTAGTAATGGCCAATTGTAAGGTAGCATGGCAGGATTGGGCAGGCCGGGTTGAAGTGCCCCCAATTGAGAGAGCACATTGCGGACAATTAAGCATTGAACGGTGGGGGGTAGGGGTGCCACCGAGACAGACGTATGGACTACTTGTTCATCAAGGTGGATTTGCAGGGGAGGCGACTTTTTCGCTAAGGATAGTCCGCCTATACCCGTCACTGTGGCTCTGGCCGCTTGCAGTGGCCAATGAGGTGGCCAAATTTCTGGGCTCACTATGCTGCTATCGGCCCCTGTATCTAATAGACCGTGAAGTTTGATTTCTTCCTCTCTGTATTTAAGTGTCACTGGTTTTTTAGGTCGATCATGCAAATTTAGTGATAGCAACGCTAAGCCCCCTGAGGAGCCAAACCCTTGCTCCCCTCAGGGAGACGATTGACACGGGGTTAAGGCTTTGGTCAATTGCTCTAAGGGTAATAGCTGCGCTATCCGTTGCCCTTTCTCAATTTTTATTGGAGGAAACGGGGTGTATACCATAATCTGGATCTCGCCCTGAAAGTCCGCATCTATTACCCCAGGGAGGACAAAAAGTCCGAGCATCGATGCTGAAGAACGTCCCAGTAGAAGGGCCCCAACGGCGGTTCCATTTATCATTACTGGTCCCCTGATTCCCGTAGACATCCGCTCAGGTTTTGTGGTCATTAAGGTCGTAGTCACTGCAGCTGCCAAGTCCAAGCCGAGGCTTCCTGGTGTGGCTGGTTGCAGGGCTGCTGCTGGCTGGAAACGGCTACTTGTGTCTGCGCGTGGCCATCGTTTCTTTCTCGCGCTGGGCTGGGGGTTTCCCGACCGGCGTTGACAGGCGTTGGTATTGTGGTTGTCCATACGACATGTGTGACACCATGAACCGGTGGCTTGACACTGACGACGCATATGTCCCATGCCGCCACAGCGATAGCATTTGATGCGACCAGCAACAGGCGACCTCGGGCCTAAATTTCTTGTCGCAGGCGCTTGTAAGGGTGCAAGAGCTGCTAGCATTTGATTGTGAGAGGCCTCAGCCTGCGCCTTTAAACCTGCCCCTAACGCCTTAATAGCCTCAACCAGAAATGCTTGGGTCCCAACCGGCACGCTTGATAGCTATTCCAGTGCTTCTTCAATAGTCCAATTACTCCCCAAAGTATTCAGAATACTACGTGCTGTTGAATTACAATTTTGGTGCGCGCACTGTTTTAACATCACTGTCTCGCTCCGATTTATAGGAGGGAGAGGAGGTTCTTTGAAATATGTAGGCCCGGCCTGAGATTAAGAAACAACGGTTCAAATGTTGGTCCAACCAATTTATTACAAATGTTAATAAGGGAGATGAAGAAATGGGAGGACGGACACTATTACGGATTGGGGTGATGGGGAAGGGAAGGCGAGCGATAGAAAAGATAGAAAGAAGCAAGAATTGCGTAAAGCGGGGATAGTCACCACCAGGATCCGGCAGTAGTCCCGTTGCACGACGTTCCAACGGTCCAAGGCCGAAGGGCAGGAGCAGCGAGGCCGGTCTTGGGCAACAAGAGGGTGCAGGTACCGGGTGGGTCCAGGAAGAAGCTGTAGAGTAAGTTTGGTAGGAAGCAGCAGGTCTCAGGTAGCAGGCTCAGGGAAGTCCGTCAGCAAACGGTCCGTAGAGAAGGATCTGAAGGCAGAAAGCTCGAGTCGTGGTGAGAGATCAGCCTCTCTATTGTGGTGAAGGATCAGATGGCAGAGAACCCCTCAAGTCTGTTGTGGTGAGAGATAAGCCTCTACATCGCCGTGGTTGTTGGACCCACTTTTATCCTCCATTTTCTCCTGCCTACGTGACATCCCTGGGTGCTTGAGCAAGAGTCGTGGGCATACCTCCTGAGATGGCCATCTTCCTCGAGATAAGTCCACACAAAAAGACCGTTTCCCGGCCATTAGCAGCAGCTTATCTCTCTCTCGTTGCCCCTGGCCTTGTCCATCTGTGCTACTTAGAGGATTTCACAATCCTTAGCCAGGACCTGTCCATCAGCGTCCTCAAGACAAAAGATTTCTCTACCTTTGCCCAGGACTCGCCTGGACTTGTTCCTCAGCAAACTTTGAGTCAATCATATAAAAGAATAATCTCTTACAATCACTCCTCTCATATACTCTGGCACCCCTGCCTTTTCAATAGCCCCGGCTACCCTGTCTATGAATGCCCCAAAGTCCTCATCTCTACCTTGTCGGATCCCCATATAAAATGGCTATCCACCAGGCACCTTAATCTTGTCCATGGCCTGTCTAGCTAAATACATAGTTTCTCGACATTTATCTGGCCCTAATAATGCTTGGGCTTCTGTTCTGAAGAAAGGCCCTAGCCCTAAGAGTTCTTCGATAGTTACACCATGTAGTGGGTCTCCCGGCTGCCTAGCCTTTGAGACACTCTGATGGCACAGTTCTTGCCAATATGCATTAAACAACAGCTGTTGATGTTGTGAAAAGATCAATTTTGCTATTGCCCGACAATCGGATGGTAGCAATATCTGCGTACTCCAAATATAATCCAACATCTGCTTAGCTGGCTCGCTTTTTGCCCCAAACTGACTAACCGTAGATCGTAGCTGCGATAATAATTTCCAATCTAAAGCTGTGATGGTGGCCTGCATCCTTCCTGCAGGATTAGAGGCATATATCACCGGAAACGCCATGTGCCACACAGCCTCCACTGCGTCGTTATCCCCCACCTCCATGCAGGCCCGTGCCAGCGCCGCCCAAGCTTCCCCCCTCTCCCGTGCAATGGCCTCCGCTAGGTCACTCTCTGCCCCAGGGATCGGCTCACTGCTCGGAGGGTTTATTGGGCCCATTGTAATAGGCGCAGGTGAACTACCCGGCGCGGCCGTAACTAGGGGCGGGGGTGGGGCGCTTGGCTCCAAACATGCTGACGTGGCATGCTCCGCAGCCGGCGGCAACACTAAGGTAATCACTGCGGGGGGCAACAGACAATCCGGCCACCCATTGTAATCCTTATTTCTCCTCTGTGCAGCACTGGCCTCTTCCGCTGCCTTCTTTTCTGCTTGGTGCTGCAACAGCTCATTGTGAACTGCTCGCCACAGTTTCCCGCATTTTTTTGCTGTCTTATCATCATCTAAAACTGCTTGCCAAATTGCATCCCCAAATTTACGCCATTCTGTAAGATCATGTACTAAATGTGGGTTTTGAAAAAACCCTTTAGCATTGCCATAAGCTAATAACCCGGGGAGTTCCTTCTGTAAGTCTACTCCCTTAATTTGTCGTTTTCTCAGAAAACAAGTTAATAAATCATAAGCCGCTTGCCTTTCCATCCCTTATCTGTCAGCACGCGCTACTGCAGCCTTACAAGGTCTCGGCGGCCCGTATCGGCCAGGCTCTCCGATGAGGTCACCTAGGGCTCAGCACTCCTCTCTCTGGTACCCGAGTGCTTTAGCCGTCCTCGCTGCTTTAGGACCCAAACTCCTGCGCCGTCCCACCGTGGTGCGCCGTTACTAGGTCAGTCAGGGTCACCATTTGTAGGTAATCAGCGGGAGAAATGCGATGACCATAGTAGATGATCAGCAAATCTCATTTATTGTTTCAGCTGCATGTACATTTATAGCTTGGGTAATAGGCTCATACATATTGCTAAAGTGGAGCTCAGGATTGGCTCGCTAGTCAGTGTTAACTACACCTATCTTTGTGCTCTGTGGCTATCTCTCAGCAAACACTCTCTTACAGACTTCTCAAAACACTGTTGCCAGCTTTCTCCATCAGCATCCTGTTTTGTTCCTAGTTCTCATACCTGACCTTGCGCGTAACAAAGTTGCTTAACCAGCTGCACAACGTCTGCATGGCTTTTCTCAGTCAGCCAGTCATCAATAAATCTCTCCACAGACGGGAGTGGAGGGAAATGAAATGGAGAGGAATGGAGAAGAGTGGTGGGAAATGAAATGGAGTGGTGCAGAGTGGAAGGAAATGGAATGGAGTGGTGTGGAGGACAAAGAAAATAAATGGAGTTTATTTGAGTGGAGGGGAGGGAAATGAAATGGAGAGGAGTAGAGCGGAGTGGATTGGAGTGGAGTTGAGAGAAGGAAATGAGAAGTTGTGGAGTTGAGCAAAGTGGAGAGAAATGAAATTTGATGGAGTGGAGTGAAGGGAAACGAAGTGAAGTGCAGTGGAGAAAAAAATTTAGATGAGAGAATGGAAATGAAGTGGAGTGTAGTGGAGTGTTAGGAAGTGAAATGGAGTGAAGTAGAGTAAAATGAAATGGAGTTGAGGGAAATCTAATGCAGTAGAGTGGAGTGAAGTGGCATGGCATGTATTGGAAGGGAATGAAATGGAGTGGAATGCAGTGGAGAAAAATGAAATGAAGTGAAGGGGAGGGGAAAGAAATGACTGGAGTGGAGTGGAATGGAGTGGAGGGAAATCAAATGGAGTGGAGTGGATTGTAGTGGAGATAAATAAAGTGAAGTAGAGAGAAATGGGGTGGAGTGGGTGGATTGGAGGGAAATGAAACAAGGTGTGGAGTGGAGGGAAAGGGAGTGGATTGGAGTGAAATCAAAGGGAATGCAGTGGAGGGAAACGAAATGGAGTGTAAGGGAATGGAGGGAGATGAAATGGAGTGGAGTGGACTGGAGTTGACAGAAATGAAACAGAACGGAGTGGCAGGAACTTGAAGGAAATGGAATGGAGAGGTGTGGAGTAGTGCATTGGGAAATGAAATGGGATGGAGCGGAGCGGACAGAAAGGGAGTTGAGTGGATTTTAGGGGAATAGAGTGAAAAGAAATGGAGTAGAGAAGATGGAAAATGAAAAGGGGTTATATGGAGTGGAGAGTAGGGAAATGATATTGAGTGGAGAGGAGGGAAATGAAATTGAGAGGAGTGGAGGGAAATGGAGTGGAGTGATGCAGAGTGAAATGAAATAGAGTTGTGGGGAGTGGAGGGAAATGGTGTGGATTAGAGGGGAAGGAAATGGAGCGGAGTAGAGTGGAGCGGTGTGAAATGAAATGTAGAGGAGTGGCGTGGAGTTTTTTGAAATGAATTGGGGTGGAGTGGATTGCTCAAAAATGGAGTGGAAAAGAGTAAAGGAAAATGAAAAGGACTGGAGGGAAAAGAAATGGAGTGGAAGGAAATGAAATTGGGTGGAGTGGTGTTTAGTGGACAGAAATGAAATGGACTAGAGTGGACTGCAGTGAAGGATAATGAAGTGGAGGGAAATGAAATGGGGTGGAGTAGACTGTAGATTGATTGGAGGATAATTAAATTGCTTTGAGTGTAGCAGAGTAGAGTGGGGAGAAATAAAATTGAGTGGAATGGAGTGGAGTTCAGGGAAATTAAAAGCAGTGGAGTGGAGGAAAGGAAATGAAATGGGGTTGAGTGGAGTGAAATGAAATACAGTGGAGTGGAGGGAAATGAAACGTAGTGTTGCTGAGTGGAGAAAAGATACATGAAAAGGAGGACAGTGAAAGGAAATGGAGTCGAGTGAGCTTGAATGAAGAAAAATGATGTGGAGTGAAGGGCAATGGAGTGGAGTAGAGTGGAGTGAAATGAAATGGAGTGGAGTGGAACGTAGTGAAGTGGACTAATATGGTGTGCAGAAGCAAGAAAGGAAATGGAGGGGACTTAAATGGAGGGAGATGAAACGGAGAAAAGTGGAGTGAAGGGAAATAAAATGAAGAGGAGTGGAGGGAAATGGAGTGGAGGGGATTTGATGGTGAGAAATGAAAAGGCGTGAAGTGGAGGGGAGGGAACTAAATTAGGTAGAGTAGAGTAGAAGGAAATGAAATAAAGGAGAATGGTGTAGAGGAAAATGAAATGGAGAAAAAAAGGAATGGAGAAGAGTAGAGTGGAGAGGAGTGGGGAGAAATGAAAATGAGTGGAGTTGAATGAAATGGATAGAAATGCAGTGGAGTAGAGAAGAAGGAAATGGAGTGGAAAGGAGCAAAGTAGAGTATTACGGAGTGCAGTGGAAATACACGAAATGCAGTTGAGCTGAATGGAGGGAGATGAAACGGAGTGGAGGGAAATGAAATAGAGTGGAATGGACAGAAATGGAAAGGAATGGAGTGTTGTGGAGGTAAATGGAACAGGGTGGAAAAGAGAGGAGGGAAATGAAATGGAGATGAGTAAAGTAAAGGGAAATGGAGTGGAATATAGTGGAGAGAAAGAAAATGGAGTGGGGTGGAGTGGAATCAACGGGTGTCATGGTTTTGTAACTTTGCTATTGGTATTCCACATCATAGCATCATGGACAAAAGAGAAGAACTACGTATCCCAGAGGACCTCACAGTCAGAGAAGGAAGATACATCACGGAAGATATGTCATCTGGTTGCGCACGGTCTTTTTCACTTTTGCTTGCTGCCAGGGAGAGGAGTGGGGGTGCTTCCAAGCTGTACGCCTTCATCAAGTAGGGCTTTCGGTTTCAGAAACTCTCTCTCTCTCATTTAATTTATTACCTTACTTCCAATTAGATTGTATTATATTGTGTCATCTTGCATTCCAACATTGTAGTTAGTAAAATAAGTTCTTCTAAGAACGTCGCCGCTGCTCCGTTTCTTCTCGGGAAGCCAGAGGAGCCCGTGAGCCTACTGCCCCCCTGTCACAGGAACAGATCTATCTAGATAGCTCCGTGACAAATTTTTGGTGGAGAATGCGGGCAGTCTGAAGCTTTTAACGTTAGTAGGAAAAAAGGATTTCTTTAAGCCAGACTGCGAGACTACAAGGCATTGCTGGTGTTGGTGTGACCTTCATAGATAAGATTATAGCCTGGGCAAACAGCCAAACTCCAGACACTGTACCGAGCGGTTTCCGTTTGTTTTCTTTCAAACCAGTTTCCAGACTTCCCTCTCACTTTGTCGAACATTTTTCAAATACCGAGCTAGTGCTCATACTTGTGTGCATTACCAGTCTCCTTGAATGTATTCCTCTACATTAGTGCTAAGTGGAAGAAGTCTCCTCCAAGACCAGAGAATGCCGACGGGTAGGGAACATGGGTCAGCCTCAGGTTTCTCCTGAGGGTCTTTGCCACAAACTCCAGGTGGGACCTTTCTCTCCAGCAGCAGTGTAGAGGATGTTCTTTACATCCTGTCCCACCCATACTGGCCCCAAGGCCATGGCACAGGCTGTTTCATCTGCTCAAAAGCCTGCTGCTGTTCAGGACCCCATGTAAAATCTTCAATGTCACCTGATACAGGGGGTTTACAGTGAGACTGTAGTTTGGAACATGCATTCTCCAAAAGCCTACTATGCCCAGAAAAGACTGTGTCTCTTACTTACTAATGGGCAGAGGCATGGCAGTGATTTTCTCGATCACATCAGCTGGGATGTGACAGCGCCTATCTTGCCACTTTATACCTAGGAACTGAAACTCCTGGGCAGGTCCTTTCACTTGGATTCACTTAGCAGCAAAAGCAGCACACAGAAGAATTTGGATTATTTGCTCTCCTTTCTCAAAAACATCCTCTGCTGTATCACCCCATACAACAATATCATCAATGTATTGCAGATGCTCAGGAGCACTGCCCTGTTCCAACACAGTTTGGATCATCCCATGACAAAAGGTTGGGCTGTGTTTACACCCCTGGGGCAAACGGTTCCAAGTATACTGAACACCCCTCCAGGTGAAGACAAATTGCGGCCTGCACTCTGTGGCCAGAGGAATGGAAAAGAAGGCATTAGCAATGTCACTGGTGGCATACCACCTGGCTGCTTTTGACGGCTATTCATACTGGAGTTGTAGCATGCCCGGCACAGCAGCATTCAGTGGGGGTGTGACTTCATTCAGGCCGCGGTAGTCTACCATCAGCCTCCATTCTCCACTAGCTTTACGCACTGGCCATATGG
The DNA here is from genome assembly GCF_016699485.2 of Gallus gallus. Lineage (NCBI taxonomy): Eukaryota > Metazoa > Chordata > Aves > Galliformes > Phasianidae > Gallus > Gallus gallus. The sequence goes on from NC_052571.1 coordinate 4,668,426, forward strand.
GGCTGTTAAAAGGTGAATGGGTTCTGCTGATCACTCCTTGACTTTCTAGTTGACAAATCAACTTCAGAATGGGGAGCAAGGAATCCCTGTTGGTTCGATACTGCCGTCTGTGCACTGCTTTTGTGGCAATTGGTACCTGCTGCTCTTTTACTTGCAGCAACCCCTCAGCAGACGGATCTTCTGACAGGCCAGGCAAAACAGATAGCTGCTTAATGTGGTCTGTATCTACAGCAGCTATTCCAAAGGCCCATTGATACCCCTTAGGATCCTTGAAATGCCCCCTTCTGAGGTAATCAATACCCAGTATGCATGGAGCCCCTGGGCCGTCACAATAGGGTGCTTTTGCCAGTCTCTACCAGTGAGGCTTATTTTGGCCTCCAACACAGTCAGTTCTTGAGAACCCCCAGTCACTCCAGAAATATGGAATGATTCTGTCCTTTCATGATTCGAGGGTATTAGAGTGCACTGCGCACCGGTATCCACCAATGCCTTATATTTCTGTGGTTCTGATGTGCCAGGCCATCGGATCCACACAGTCCAATAAACTGTGTTATCCCTCTCCCTCCCCTGACTGAGAGCAAGGCCCCTCTATTCATTACCTGTGGTGACTGGAGCAACTACACCGGTGGTTGGTCTGTTCCGTAATTCTCTCACCCGTGCTTGCAGTACGGGAGTTTCTTGGTCATGCCACTTCCTCATTTCTTCTCCATGGTCACGGAGGTAACGCCACAAGGCAACACGCGATGCAGTCCTGTTGTTTCTCACTCGAGCAGGAAAGTGCTTGCCTTCAATAGCTGAAATTTTTGATGTTACAGGTGAGGAGCGGGATCCATCTTCTTTAATAAATTGGGTTTTCATTAGTTTGACAAGTTCTTTCATTAGGCCCCTTTGCTTATCTTGATCTTCGTCAAACATTTCCGATACTATTACGGGTTCTACGGGTTCATCACAATTTATCAATAGAGACACCTGCTCTTGTACTTCACCCAGTCTGTTTGCTAACTCTGAGACGGCTGAAATGAAAACGTGAGTTGGGGGTAGATGCTATTCATAGTTTTGGAGTGTAAGAATCAATTCGAAAACTAGGGGTCTTCTCTGTTGGTCCTTGTATCTGTGGAATGTGGCTACTAGTGTGGGGGCGTATCTGTCTGGTGCTGCTCTCGTAAGTTTTTGCCATATGTCAGGTGTTGTCCTCACTCTCTCCGGATCATGGTTTTGGCGTGGATCATTAGGAGCAAAATGAGAGTCATATAACATTTCCACCAGGGCTATTTCCCTCAAATACTGGATACCTTTCTCAATTGTATTCCACCTTTTCATTGCAGGCTGCAGAAGTTCTTTGTAGGGATACCTTTCCCCCACAGCTATTAATATTCGGTCCCAGAGGGTTGCAGCTTCATTCAAACATCTACTAATTCCTCTGTCGATGGATTTGTCTCTGGCAATGTCTCCTAGTTGGCGGGCTTCATTACCATCTAGAGACAAGCTACTGGCCCCACTATTCCAACAGCGAAGCAACCAGGTGACAACAGTTTCATTCAGGCATCATGTAAATTCCTTTCTTGAGCTTTGGATTTCAGTCATCTTCAGAGGTTGATGAACAGTAATAGAGATCTCCTCTTCTTGTCTCTTGGTTTTTGTTTTTGCCTTTCTTGGTTCTGATTAAGTCCCCTTGCCTGGATCTTCCTCTACCTCCTCCTCTGCTGCTGCTTGTTTTTTCCATTCTAGACCCAAGGACACCTGCTTCCATTTCTTGCCTTCTACAGGGTCAACTGACACTGTTACTGGTGTCTGCTGTGACTGATCAGGTCTGACTTGAAGATTTCCCCTTTTGGATTGTATCTTAGCTTGGAAACTCGCTGTAGAATAGTATTAAATAGAACGCAGTAGGGACAAGCCAAGTCCCAAGTAAGTTGTACCTTCTTAGGTCTCTCTAAGCCCCACCATCCCTGACTCAAATGCTGGCTCAGTTTCTTGGGATCCCACAGATGTTCAAGAGTGAAATCCCATGGCATGGCAGGTCCATATGCTTCTAAGATTTTTCCTATACCTCTCCATATTCCCTACCCATCAGTATCCTCTGGTCTTGGAGGAGACTTCTTCCACACTGCACGAATGGAGAGGAATATATTCAAGACTGGTAATGCACACAAGTATGAGCACTAGCTCAGCACGTGAAAAACATGCAACAAACTGAGAAGAGAACCTGGAAACCAGTTCTAAAGTCTCAAAATTCAAATTATACCACATTGCATATAAGTACCAGGTAGGTGTCTCCATCAGTGCCCTTATTTGGTTATATACGAACACAATTCCACAACAGGAAATCATGATCTTAACTACAGACCAGTAACTGGCAAGGAACACGATAGCTTTTAATCCCTTATACAGCACTCCTACAATAAAGAGCAAACTCATAGCTGGTAACTGCTAAAAAGGGGGGGAAAAAAAAAAAATAGAAACCACTCTGTATAGCATCTGGAGTTTGGCAGACTGCCCAGACTGTAATTTAATCTATGAAGGTCACACTAGCAATGCCTTGTAGTCTCGCAATCCTTAGCTTACAGGAATCTTTTTTTCTGCTAACATTAATAGCTTCAGATTGCTTGCATTCTCCACCAAAATTTGTTATGGAGTTATTCAGATAAATCTATGCCTATGACTGGAGGACAATAGGCCCATGGGTCCCCTAGCTCACCCCCCAAAAAAAAAAAGTAAAGAACAAGAAGGGAACAGCAGCAACAATCTAAAGAGGAAAACTTATTTTACTATAATATCAGAATGCAAGATAACACAATATAATACAATCTAATTGGAAGTAATCATAATAAATCAAATGAAGTAAGAGAGAAAGAGAGAGCGCTTCCAAAAACTCTCACCCCTCTGCCTGGCAACCAGAAAGAGAGAGCATTTGTTAAAAAAAAAAAAAAAAACACACACTACACACACAAAACACACAACAACAAACAAACACACACCAGATCCTCTGACTTCCCTGACATATCTTCCTCCTCTGACCATGAGGCCCTTTAGGTGTATGCTAAACAGGTATTGGAGAAGTAATAAATAAATAAGAGAAAAAATAAAATAAAGACCTTACCCATACCCTGGGCTTGCAGAAGGACAGCAAGAAAAATGATCTCCAAATAGAGATCTTTCCTCCTTAGGAGTCAGCCCTTAAATGGGGGGTCTAAGAGAGGTGGAGCCAGGCTCCACCCCTCCCGGTCACTCAGGTGAAATTACGTTCACCTGTGCCCCTGCAGCTGACTCAGTGCTTGCCTCAGGTGGTCAATCAGAGGTTCAGGCTGTGATTCAACAGTTCCCATACATCTGGGATATGTAGTTCTTCTCTTTTGAGAAGCAGGTATATGGATGGTTGTCTATCCACAGAACTGGAGTATTAACTCTTTAAGTACCCATACTGTCCATGATGTTATGATGTGAAATGCCAATAGCAAAATTACAAAACCATGACAGGAGTGCAGTGCAGTAGAGTGGAGGGAAATGAGATGGAGTGGAGTGGATGGAAATGGAGTAAAGTTAAGTGGTGGGAAATAGAATGGATTGGAGTGGAGTGGAAGGAAATGAGGTGGAGTGTAGTGTTGTGAATAGAAATGAAATTTGGTGGAGTGCAGTGGATTTGAGGGAAATGAAATGAAGTTGACTGGAGTGGAGGGAAATGGCATGGAGTGGAGGGAAATGAAATGGAGTGGAGAGGAGTACAGCTGAGGAAAATGAAATTGAGAGTAGAGGAGCAGAGGGAAATAGAGTGGAGTTCATTTGAGTGCAGGAAAATGAAATGTAGTAGAGTGGAGGGATGTTAAGTTGAGTGGGGTGGAGGGAAAATAAAAGAAGTTCAGTGGAGTGCAGGAAAATGAATTGTAGTGGAGTGGAGAGAAAAAAATGAACTGGAGTGGAGTGGACTGGAGTGGATTGGAATGGAACTGAAGGAAATAAAATGGAGTGGAGTGAAGGGCGGAAATCAAATGGGATGGAATGCAGTGGAAGGAACTGGAGTGCAGTAGAGTGCAGTGGAGTGGATTGGAGTGGAGGAAAATGACATGGAGACTAGTGGAGGGGAGCGGAAAGAAATAAAATGGAGTGGAATTGAGGGAAGTAGAGTGGGGAGGAGGGAAATGAAATTGAGTGAAGGAAAACTAAAAGCAGTGGAGTGGAGGGAAGGAAATGAAATCAGGTGTAGCGTAGTGAAGGGAAATGCAGTGGAGTTGAATGGAAAGGAGTGGAGTGGAGGGAAATGAAATGCAGTTGAGTGGAGAGGAAGGAATTGAAAAGGAGTGGAGTGGAGGGAAATAAAATCAAGATGAGGTGAGAGGAGAGAAATATAATGTAGTGGAATGGAGTGGCGGGAAATGAATTAGAGTGTAGTTGTGGGAAATGAAATGGTATGAAGTTTAATGGAGTAGAGTAAAATGGACTGCAGTGGAGTGGAGGGAAGGAAATGAACTGGGTAGGAGCAGAGTGGTGTGGAGGAAAATTAAACTGGGGAGAGTGGAGTGGAAAGAAATGGACTGCAGTGGAGTGGAGGAATATGAAATATAGTTGAGTGGTGTGGAGTGAAATGAAATGGAGTGGAGTGGTAGAAAAAGGAATGCAGTGGATTTGAGTGGATTGGAGGTAAACAGAGTGGAATAGAGCGGAGTGGAGGTTAGTGAAATGGAGTGGAGTGGGGGGAAATGACATGGTGTGGAGTGGAGTGAAATGGAGTGGTGTGGAGTATAACGAAATAGAGTGGCGTGGAGAGGAGTGGAATGGAATAAAGGGGAGGGCAGTGGAATGAAATGAAGTGGAGGGAAATGAAACGGAGTAAAGTGGAGGGTAATGAAATGGGGTGGAGTGGAGTGGGGTGGAGGGAAATGAAATGGGGTGGAGTGGAGTGGAAAGACATGAAACGGGAGTGGAGTGGAGCGGAGGGACATGAAATTGGGTGAAGTGGAGGGAAGTGAAGTGGAGCAAAATGAAATGGTGTGGAGTATAGCTGTGGGAAATGAAATGGACTTGAGTGGAGGGTAATGGAGTGCAGTAGTGTGGACGTAAATAAAATGTAGTTGAGTGGAAAGGAGGGAAATGAAACGGAGTGAAATGAAGTAAAATGAAATAGGGAAAACTGGTGAGGAGCTGAGGGAAATGAAATGCAGTGGAGTGGAGGGAAATGAAATGGGGTGGAATGGAGTGGAGTCGAGGGAAATGAAACTGGGTGGAGTGGAGTGGAAAGACATGAAACGGGAGTGGAGTGGAGCGGAGGGACATGAAATTGGGTGTAGTGGAGGGGAGTGGAGTGGAGCAAAATGAAATGGTGTGGAGTATAGCTGTGGGAAATGAAATGGACTTGAGTGGAGGGTAATGAAGTGCAGTAGTGTGGACGTAAATAAAATGTAGTTGAGTGGAAAGGAGGGAAATGAAACGGAGTGAAATGAAGTAAAATGAAATAGGGAAAACTGGTGAGGAGCTGAGGGAAATGAAATGCAGTGGAGTGGAGGGAAATGAAATGGGGTGGAATGGAGTGGAGTCGAGGGAAATGAAACTGGGTGGAGTGGAGTGGAAGTAAATAAAATGGTATAGAGTGGAGTTGAAGTAAATGGAGTGGAGTGTAACGAAAAGGAGTGGAGAAGAGGGAAATGAAATGTAGAAGAGTGCAGTGGAGTGAAATGAAATGGAATGGATGGATATGAAATCGGGTAGAGTGGAGTTGAGTGGAATAAAATGAAATTGGATAGAGTGGACTGGAGGGAAATTAAATGGGGCGGACTGGTGTGGAGTGGACGGAAATTAAAGAGTGGAGTGGAAAAAAATGAAATAAGGTTGAGTGGAGTGGAGGGAAATGAAATGTACTGGTGACATGGGGAATCAAACTCTATAACCAGAAGGTAGTTATAAAAACAAGTATGTTTAATCATCACTGCGCAGACGCCGGGTACAAGGGGAATAGCTCCACCTAACTTGCACACCGTCAGGAAAAAGCATGCTGCAGATATAGGCTGAACTAATACATAATCAATAGTTGACAGGAATTCAGATACATATTCATTACAATCCCGAGAGCCCATGAGCATGCAGTCCCTCCCCCCTTGCGCGTCTGTAGTAAGTCGTGAAGGATGAAGGCTCGTAGTCTTCCTCACTGCAAACTTCTGACCCCGAAGGGGGGCATACCCTGAACCCATTTTAGCTTGCCCTGTGGACATCTAATCACCTCCCTGCCAGATGTCCTCAGGCTGTTCTCAAGTCCTTATCATTATGGCCTTCATCCCCCTTGTTTTTCCAGACCCAGTGTCTGTGAAAGTGCTTGCAATCCCTTAGTTTCTAACACTCTCTACATAAACTATTTCTATTTGCCCCTCTCTCAGTTTCTGTGAAGCTCCTTCCCCTTTTCTTACTGTGAGGCCCTTTTCTCTTTTTCTGCAGGGTTCTGTTCTCATTCTTCAATCCCCCCCCCCTTTTCTGTAATCTAGCAGGACTTCTACCTGCTAGATCATTTTATTTATTCTTAACGTGTCCCAAAATAAGCCTCACTCTCCACCTTTTGCCTTAGCTCATGTCTCTTCCATACCTCATACTCCTTCCTAGTATTTTGGCACAGGCACATAGAGCACCTCATTATCACATGGGTAAAACATACCAACAGTACAAAGATGATGCAGGCCAAAAAAAGCTGTTTTAACCATCCTAGATTCGGTAACCAGCTAGTAAGCCCCATAAATCTACTTCCCAGTCAGTGTTATCCTGACTTGTCCTATGCAGGACTTTTGTTTGCTCCCAAATGTTCCTTAAGTCTGCTTCAATTCTCTGTTACTATAGCCTTTTCCGGCTGAGCTGCTCCTAGAGCTGCAATAAGGGCTCTCAGAAACCTGTAGTATCCCGTATTATACCGAACTAGGGGGTTGTACGTGTGCTTAGCTACAATCCAGGGGGTTCTCAAGAGTCCCTGAGGAGTCTCTTCATGCACCGTCATCTGGGGTACCAAGTATCCTGCAGTGCATGTCCCTGTCCAGTTTAAAGGTAATGCTTTTCATGCCTGACCATCCCCACATAACCACCAGTACCCATGAGGTAATTTACATGGCCTGGTCATACTTGCTTGGTGGGTGAATGATGTTCCCATTCCTATAATTCCGAACATGTTTTTATCCGACACCCATTGTGACGCCTCAACTATTCTAGGATCACACCCCTCAACCTTGCTTCCACCTTCTAACTTCACTGACCCCTGATACTGTCCCAGAGTTTCCGTATTCCCATCTACACCCTATGCCCGTCAAGTTACGTCATCCGACCCCCACCCCACCTTTACTATCACTTTTCCTGTCTACAAAGATAGACCTAGCGGAGTTAATAAATCAGAGTAAATCAAACTTAGGGCCCTTCTGTGGCTTATCTTCTATTCCAAATTTACATTTCCCATGTTCCACCCAACTTGGAATTGTCCACTTTAGTGCTACTATGCCATAAACTGTCACTCTCCCCTCTCCTCTAGGGAGGGCCGTACACATCCAGCAAGATCTGTTGAGAGCTTGGCCAATTTTCTCAGTCATTCTCAAGTAACTATTTTCTTGCCAAGCTGTAACTGCTACTACAATCACACTGTCTGCCATCAAACTCTTAAACATGCTTTCAAATACTGATTTTTCAGTGTTCCTTCCTTTTCTGCTGTCCACTGTGGTCTGGGTCTCTAGCCCATTTATATGTTGCATCTCTCCCTTGATGGCCCGATGTCTCATGGGCCCACCGAGCTAGAAATAATTCACCCTTGTTCTGCCAGTCCAAGTCTATTTGAGCCACCTCAATTTTGGCAGCCTGATCTACCTGATGGTTATTTTTCTGTTCTTCCGTAGCCCGATTCTTGGGCACATGAGCATCTACGTGACGCACCTTTACCACCATATTCTTTATTCGGGCAGCAATGTCTTTCCACAATTCAGCAGACCAAATAGGTTTACCTCTCCGTTGCCAGTTATTTTGCTCCCACTGCTGTAACCACCCCCATAAGGCATTCGCCGCCATCCATGAATCAGTATAAAGATAAAGCACTGGCCACCCCTCCCGTTCAGCGACATCTAAGGCTAGTTGGACAGCCTTGACCTCTGCAAACTGACTTGATTCTCCTTTACCTTCAGTGGCCTCTGCAACTTGTTGTGTGGGGCTCCACACAGCAGCTTTCCATCTGCGATGCTTCCCCACAATATGACACGATCCATCTGTGAACAGGGCATATTTCTTTTCATATTCTGGTCGTTCATTGTATGGTGGGGCTTCTTTAGCACATGATACCTCCTCTCCTGGTGATGTTCCAAACTTTTTACCTTCAGACCCGTCCATGATCACCTCTAAGATTCTTGGACGACTGAGGTTCCTCATCCAAGCCCATTGCGTAATCAGCGCAATCCACTTACTCCAAGTGGCATCAGTAGCATGATGGGTAGAGAGAACCTTTCCCTTGAACATCCAGTTCAACACTGGCAATCGAGGTGCTAGAAGGAGCTGTGTTTCAGTTCAGAAGCAGCTCAAACCCCCTCATATGCAGCTAAGATCTCCTTTTCAGTTGGAGTGTAGTGCTCTTCAGACCCCCTGTAGTCCCGACTCCTGAATCCCAGGGGTTGGCCTCGGGTCTCTCCTGAGGCTCTTTGCCACAAACTCCAGGTGGGACCTTTCTCTCCAGCAGCAGTGTAGAGGATGTTCTTTACATCCTGTTCCTTCCGTGCAGGTCCCAGGGCCACGGCACGGGCTATCTCCTGCTTAATCTGCTCAAAAGCCTGCTGCTGTTCAGGACCACACGTGAAATCATTCTTCTTCCACGTGACTTGATAAAGGGGGCTTACAATGAGGCTATAGTTTGGAACATGCATTCTCCAAAAGCTCACTACGCCCAGAAAAGACTGTGTCTCTTTCTTATTAGTGGGCAGAGACATGGCAGTGATTTTGTCCACCACATCCATTGGGATGTGAAGACACCCATCTTGCCACTTTATACCTAGGAACTGAATCTCCTGGGCAGGTCCTTTCACTTTGCTTCGCTTAATAGCGAAACCAGCACTAAGAAGGATCTGGATTACTTGCTCTCCCTTCTCAAAAACTTCCCTTGCTGTGTTGCCCCACACAATAATGTCGTCAATGTACTGTAAGTGCTCAGGAGCACCTTCCTGTTCCAGTGCAGCTTGAATCAACCCATGAAAAAATTGTTGGGATGTGTTTCCACCCCAAGGGCAAACGATTCCAGGTATACTGAACGCTCCTCCAGGTGAAAGCAAACTGTGGCCTACATTCCGTGGCCAATGGAATGTACAGGGTCCCTGGTAATTTCCAGAGAGATATTCCGGATTTTTTGTAGAGGAATGATAGGATTAGGTTTTTTCCCTCTCAAAATGGCGACCTGTCTTTCCAATTCTTCAACACGTGACGCAATAGTTGATTTTCATCAATGAGAACCGCTTCAGTTATATTTAGCTGGTTCAAGGCCATCAGCAGTGGCCACGTCACCGTGGAGGCAGCTAACTGTCGTTCTCGAGTAGTGAGTATTTTTTTGTTTAAACTATTGAAATACTCAGCCAGGCGGGCTGGGGACTACTGAACATTTCCTCCATCCCACAGGGGGCCCCATTTATCAACGATACAAGCAATCCCGTGATACAGGGATCCAAGGAGTCCAGGGATGTGCTCTTGCAAAAATTCACTTACAAGGCTAGTGTTTCCCCATCCAAACCATCCCATGATATTGTTCAAAAATGCCATGGTAATTATTTAAGGAGGCTTGTAATTGTGTATCTTTAAAGATATTTGGATGCCTGGCTCACCAAAATGTAAAACAAATGAAGGCAATGACAGAGCCTTTAACTGAGAAGTAGGCACAATAGGAGAATATACCAAAAAGAAATTATCTCACCCATCCTGGTAACAGTTTGGAGAATGGGACGACCTGAGGAATGTGACCCTCTCCCGTTCGTACTGTCGTGCCGCTCGAGAGAAGGGAGAGGGCAAAAGTGGCTCAAGACCACCACCCCCACTCCAAGCACCCACACACTCACGTAGCCCACCCAATGGTTCCGGCTGTGACCTTGGAATTCCACTACAAATCTCATATGGGCTTAATCCTTCCTTGGTTTGGGGTTTAGTCCGAATTCTTAGAAGTGCGAAAGTCAATGCCTGCTGCCAGGGAATCCAGCTTCTTAGCCAAGTTTTACTCTCTGTACTTTGATTAGGTGATACATTTTTCCACCTGTCCACTTGACTGCGGTCTATAAGGTGTGTGCAATTGCCAATCAGTTCCCAGTAATGTGCTTATGTGTTTGACCACCTTGGCAACAAAATGTGGGCCTCGATCTGATGAGATCACTACAGGAACCCCGAACCTTGTAATCATTTCATGTAGCAGCATTTTTGTTACCTCCTGGGCCTTATTAGTCCTACAAGGAAATACCTCTGGCCATCACAAAAAGGTATCAGTTAGTGCCAATATACAGCGATACCCCCCTTTGGGAGTTCCAAGAAATCAATTTGCCATAGTTGCCCTGGAAGGTTCCCTTTCCCAATAGGCCCACTTGTACCCTGGTACTGGTACTAGGATCATACTTTGTAATGTCTGTTTGCCCAATACATTTTTGTATCCCCCCTTAGAACTGATTTCCATAAAATACTAAAGGGCTCAACAATGTGTCCATCTGGGCGTGTACCTGTTTGTCAGCTTACTCTCTTCCCTTCTAAATCATTAATTAGATTCCTATCCTCTTTAGAATATTTACAGGTTCTGACTCAGGTTCAGAACTTTTAAGTCTACCATCTGGCATTAAAGCCTTCCTAAACTACCTGTTCTGCCACCTGATCCACCATCTTATCTCCAGTTTTGTGTACAGCATTACCTTTCTGATGTCCTTTACAATGTATAATAGCCACGCTCTTTGGTAGATTTACATCATGCTGTTTTTCCTTGTGTGTGAGCAATCCTTTCTCTTTTCTGTTGATACTATGAGCATGTAGCATCTCAAATACATAATTATAATCTGTTCATATATTTCAGACTTTTGTCAAGGCATTTATTTCAGCCTTCTGAGGGAAAGTCCCCACAGGTAATGGTTGTGCTTCGATTACCTTGTCAGTAGCAGTTACTGCATATCCTGCCTTACGGTTTCCTTGTCTCACAAAACCTACTTCTTCTAAGGATTCGTCTTTCAGGTCCGACCGGCAACAGCCCATAGCTTCAGTTATTTCAAAGCAGTCTTGAAGTACTGGTTCTCCAGGAGTTCTGCTAAGGAAAGATGCTGGGTTGACAATATTAGTTACAATTATTTCTGCATCATCCTGCTCTACCAGGATGGCCTGGTATTTCAGGAAACTTTGGGGTGAGAGCCGATGTCCCCCTTTTACCTCCAATACAGTAGACACTGTATGAGATATTAAAACTGTTATTCTTTGGCCTAGCGTAAATTTACTGGGTTCTTGAATATTGAGCACTGGTGCAGCCACTGCCCTCAAGCACTCTGACCATCTCTTACTCACTTCATAAAGCGGCTTTACCAACAGTCCATAGCTGGGTATCCAGTTTCGTGGCATCCACATACTGCACTAAAGTTCCACCATGGGATGAAGGAACCCAAATCTCAGGCTTACGAGTTAACCAGTTCTCAATAATCATTGGGCTGTTCTCACAACCCTGGGTAACAGTCCAGGTTAACTGCATCTTTTTCTTACCATATTAGGGGTTTCCTATTCAAAGGCAAATAACCTAAGGTGTCCCCTTGCCTAACCAGGCAGAAAAAGCATCCTTCAAATCTGAAAGGTAATCTCCACCTACTCATTCCCTAACTTGCTTAATAAAGTGTATATTACTTGCCCTCAAATTTTTTACTAAACTGTAGCACTCGCTTTCCAATTTTTCATCGGCAAGATTGGAGTATTGTATTTGGATTCACATTCAATTAGTAATCCAAAATCCAAAAGTTATCTATTATTTCTTTTATCCTTCTACAGCTGCATATCCTCAAAGGGCACTGCTTTACCCTGACTGGGCTAGTTTTAGCTCTTGCTTTTATCTTAGGGGTGCATTTTGGCTCTACCAGGTATCCCAGATACCCAAACTCCTAAGCATACCATATTGAAGTTTTCTGTAACTTCTGGAGGTAGTCCCTCCCCCCCCTTGCGCGTGCGTGGTAGGTCATGATGATGAAGGCTCGTAGTCTTCCTCGCTGCAAACTTCTGACCCCGAAGGGGGGGGCATCCCCCGAACCGGTTTCAGCTTGCACTTCAGACATCTAATCACCTCCCTGCCAAATGTTTTCGAGCTGCTCTCCATTCCTTATCTTTATGGCCTTCATTCTCCATGTTATTTCGGACCTAGCACCTGTGAAAGTGCTTGGAATCCCTTGTTTTCTAATACTCTCTATATAAACTATCTCTATTTGCCCCTTATGTCTACCTTGTGAAGCTGCTTTCTCTTTTCTTGCTATGAAGCCCTTCTTTCTATACTGAAGGAACCTGATTTTGCCCTTCATCTGTTTCTCAATCAGTTTTTTCTTCATATTGCTCACTTCTCTTCTGACATCCCAGTTGAACCTTGCTCATCTTTGCCTTCCTCAGCCTGTATCCTTCCCAAACCTTTCACTTTCCAAGCTCTCATCATTACATAAACTACTAACATTACAGTTTCACCTCCTCCTCTCCAGAGGCTTCCAGTGCTAACACTGGAATTTCAGGTTTCCTAGATCTCTGCACATGAAGGCTATTCTCACTTCCAGTGCCCCATCCTCCCCACCTCCCCCCCTTTGCAAATAAACTGTTTACAACAGCAGTCTCTGACCCCAGCACTCTCTCTAAATCTGAGAGTTCTGCTCGTGGGGGAATCGTGCGGGGGGGGTTGCTCTCATGCCAGTGCAGATAAACTCACTTTCTCTTTAACCCTTTTTCCTTTGTCCACTATTCATACCCTCAGTTACAGTTCCACATACCATCAATCACGCTTCTTTATACCATTAACAATTACACTTACTTATACCATCAAAACTGTTTGTCCCATTCCCTTCAGAACCCACAAATCAAACAGTACAGTTCTTCAGTTTCCATAAACACCCAGTACTTAGTCTCATGATTAGAGAACTCTGTTCTAAAAACTGTTCATGTTACTTCATTTACCTTCCCTCCTTAAGAATAACAGTAACTGTAAGAAGGTATTATAGTTTAGGGTCCCATTCCGAGGCCACTTCTCATCATCTTCTAATTTATATACTAACCACCATTGATTGCAATACTCGATTAAAGTTTTCTTACTCAGGGTGCCTCCAGGTTCCCCTGCAATATCCCACCAATGTGCCAATGTGCATCCCAAAGGGGTTCGTTTGGGAATTTCCTTCCCCTGGGAGCCTCCCATGATGTTTACAAAATTCTTATTGATTCCTAATTTCCTCAAACTTTCCACAAACAACCCTTAACACCGTATAGTGATATTGTTCAGTTATAAACATTTGGAAACGGATCTCACAGAAGCCTGTTCACCTTCCTTTACACACTTCCCTGCAGTCGGAACACAGTGCTACATAAACTTGTTGACATTCATTCTCTGAATGGAACGGGCATCCCTCTATGGGTTCTTCATCCTAATTCATAAATTGAATGCCCTTTACATGCTTATACAAAGAAACATGAGGACAGACAAATGATAATTGTTGTCACTCGCATTGTTTGTCTCCAGCCGTTTTCCTCGTGGGAGGACGGAACAGCGGATCTGGACTCCGCACTTGCCCTGCAGCTATGATGTGTCTCACTCACACCACACTCACTCTGACATTTAGAACAAAAACCATGGTTTATACATAATACACAGTGCTGATGATGTCTTTTTGCTGGAATCTTAATGACACTAGTACATTAGTCAATCGGTTGCAAGCTTTAAGATTTTTCTGAAAGTCATCTTGACCTGAAATGATTAGATACAAGGTACCGAACACTCACAGCAGATGGTGGTAACAATAATATATCCTATAACTCCCACTACTATCTCCAGGAGAACCCTGGAGATCATTATCATTTGACAAAATCCCCACTGTTACCAATCACCTAAGGAAGAGCCGTTACAGGTCCTCTTCATAGGAACCCCCCAAGGAGTCTTCCTACCCCAGCCGGCAACCTAACCCATGAGCTCATGTACCTTGGGGGTGGGGGAGCAGGGACGCTCCTTCATACCCTGTGTAGGACGTCTCCTCACGCCTTACGAGTTTCCCCCTTTTCCATACACATACCTGTTCCGCCTATGGATGGTCCTTGTCTGTCCCTGCAGTGATTATGTGAGGAAGGGAGTCCTTCCGAGAAATCTCGGGGTGCGCCAAAGGCATCCCCCCTCTCAGCTGGTCCTGCAGCCGAACAGAGGCTGTCCCATCTGGGTCGCCAAATTGACTTGCAGAATCAAACTCTATAACCACAAAGTAGTTATAAAAACCGGTATGTATAATCATCACTGCGCAGATACCAGGTGCAAGGGGGATAGCTCCTCCTAACTTGCACACCGTCAGAAAAAAGCGTACTGCAGATATAGGCTGAACTAATACATAATCAGTAGTTGACAGAAATTCGGATACATATTCATTACATTCCCGAGAGCTCATTCGCATGCAGTACCTCCCCCCCTTGCGTGTGCGTAGTAAGTCGTGAAGAATGAAGGCTTGTAGTCTTCCTCGCGAAGGCTCGTAGTCTTCCTTGTTGCAAACTTCTGACCCCGAAGGGGGGCATCCCCCGAACCAGTTTCAGCTTGCCCTGTGGACATCTAATCACCTCCCTGCCAGATGTCCTCGGGCTGTTCTCAAGTCCTTATCATTATGGCCTTCATCCCCCTTGTTTTTCCAGACCTAGTGTCGTTGAAAGTGCTTGCAACCCCGTATTTTCTAACACTCTTTACATAAACTATCTCTATTTGCCCCATCTCAGTTTCTGTGAAGCTCCTTCCCCTTTTCTTCCTGTGAAGCCCTTCTCTCTTTTACTGCAGAGCCCAGTTTTCATTCTTCACTGGAGTGGAGGGAAATAAAATGGAGTGAAGGGGAGTGGATTGGAGGGAAATGAAATAGAGTGGAGTGGAGTGAAGTGGGAGGTAAATAAATGGAGTAGAGTAACGTGGAGTATAATGAAAAGGAGAGGAGTAGAGTGGAGTGCAGTGGAGTGCAGTGGAGTAGAGTGACATGAAATTTAATGGGGTGGTGTGGAGGTTAATTGGAGTGGAGTAGAGTGGAGCACAGGGAAATGAAAAGGAACGGAGTGGAGTTGAGGGAAATGAAATGGGGAGGAGAGGAGTTCAGCTGAGGGAAATGGAGAAGATTGGATTGGTTGTAAATGGAGTACAGTTGAATGGTGAGCAGTGGAGGAACATGAAATGCAGTGGAGAGGTGTTGAGTGGAGGGTAATCAAATGCAGTAGAGTTGAGTGGAAGGAAATGAAACGGAGAGGAGTGGAGGTAAATGGAGTAGAGAAGAATGGAGTGGTGGTAAATGGAGTAAAGTAGAATGACGTAGAGGGAAATGAAATGGAGTAGAGTGGATTGGAGGGGCATGAAATGGAGTGGAGAGGAGTGGAGTGGAGTTGAGGTAAATGGAGTAGAGTAGAGTGGATTGTAGGGAAATGAAGTTTAGAGGAGAGGAGTGGCGAGAAATGAAATGGACTGAAGTGAAGGAAAATTAAATGGGGCCGACTGGTGTGGAGTGGAGGGAAATGAAATAGAGTGAAATTGAGGGAAATGAAATGGGGTGGAGTAGAGTGGAGTCAGGGGAAATTGAGTGGAGAGGAGTTGAGGGAAATGAAATAGTGTAAAGTGTAATTGAGTGGAGGGAAATGAAATGCAGTGGAATGGACTGCAGACAAGGGAATTGGAGTTGTGTGGAGTGGAGGGAAATGAAATGGAGTAAAGTGGAATTGAGCGGAGGGAAATGAAATGCAGTGGAATAGAGTGCAGTCAAGGGAATTGGAGTTGTGTGGAGTGGAGGGAAATGAAATGGAATAAAGTGGAATTGAGCGGAGGGAAATGAAATGCAGTGGAATAGAGTGCAGTCAAGGGAATTGGAGTTGTGTGGAGTGGAGGGAAATGAAATGGAGTAAAGTGGAATTGAGCGGAGGGAAATGAAATGCAGTGGAATAGAGTGCAGTCAAGGGAATTGGAGTTGTGTGGAGTGGAGGGAAATGAAATGGAGTAAAGTGGAATTGAGCGGAGGGAAATGAAATGCAGTGGAATGGAGTGCAGTCAAGGGAATTGGAGTTGTGTGGAGTGGAGGGAAATGAAATGGAGTGGAGTGCCATGGAAATTAAATTGAGTGAAATAGAGTAGAGTACACGGAAATGAAGAAGAAGGGAGTGTAGTGGAGGTAAATGGAGTAGAGTGGAGTGGAGGGAAATTAAATGGAGTAGAGTGAAGTGGAAGGAAATTAAATGGGGCGGACTGGTGTGTACTGGAGGGACATGAAATTGAGTGAAACTGAGAAAAATGAAATGGGGTGGAACAGAGTTGAGTCGAGGAGAAAAGGAGTGGAGTGGAGTTGAGGGAAATGAAATGCAGTTGAGTAGAGTGTAGGGAAATGAAATTGAGTGGAGTGGAATGGAGTGGAAAGAAATGAAATGCACTGCAACAGAGTGGATTCAAGGGAACTGGAGTTCAGTGGAGAACAGGGAAATAAAATGGAGTAGGGTGGAGTGGAAGGAAATGAAAAGGAGTGGAATGCAGTGGAGGGAAATTGAATGGAGTGGAGAAGTGTGGAGTGCAGTGGAGTGGAGGGAAATCGTGTGGAGTGGAGGGGAAAGAAAATAAATGGAGTTGAGTGGAGTGGAGGTGAGTGGTGTAGAGTGTAGTGGAGAGAAAGGAAGTGGAATGCAGTGGAAGGAAATGAAATGGAGTTGAATGTAATGGAAAGAGATGAAATGGAGTGGAGTGGAGGGAAGGAAATGAAAAGGCGTGGAGACGAGTAAAGTGGATAGAAATGAAATTGGATGGAGTGGAGTGGAGGGAAATGAAATGGGGTGGAGTGGTGTGCAGTTCAGGGAAATGAAATGGCTAAGAGTGGAATGACGGGAAATTGGATGGAGTGGAGTGGACGGAAATGGAGTGGAATGGACTGGAGGGAAATGAAATGGGGTTGAGTGGAGTGCAGCTGAGGTAAACAAAATTGACTGGAGATGAGTGGAGGGAAATAGAGTGGAACTGGATGGAGTGCAGGGAAATGAAATGGAGTAGACTTGAGGGGAGGGAAATGAAATGGATTGGAGTGACATGAACTGGAACGGAGTGACGTGGAGGTTAAATTGAGTGGAGCAGAGTGGAGCGCAGGGACATGAAGAGAAAGGGAGTGGAGTGGATGGAAATAAAAATGGTGGGGTGTGCAGCTGAGGAAAATGAAATGGAGTTGAGTGAAGAAAAGGGAAATGAAATGGAGTGGAGTAGAGTGGTGGTAAATGGAGTACAGTAGAATTGAGTGGAGGGAAAAGAAATGGAGTAGAGTGAAGTGGAGGGACATTAATTGGAGAGAAGTTAAGTGGAGTGGAGTAAAATGAAATGGATGGAGTAGAGTGGAGGGAAATGAAATGTACTGGAGTGGAGGGAAATGACATGGATCGAAATGGAGTGGAGGGAAATGAAATAGGGCGGACTAGTGAGGAATGGAGGGAAATGAAATAGAGTGGTGTGGAGGAACATGAAATGTAGTGGAGTGGATTTGTTTGGAAAGAAATGAAGCGGAGTGGACCAGAGGGAAATGAAATGGGGTGGAGTGTAGTGTTGTGGAGAGAAAAGAAATTGGGAAAAGTGGAGTGCAGTGGAGTAGAGGGAAATGAAATGGAGTGGAGTGGAGTGGAAGGAAATGGAGTGACGTGGAGTGGAGCGGAGCGGAGCGGAGTTGAGTGGAGGGGAGTGGAGGGGAGGGGAGTGGAGTGGAGTGGAGGGAAATGAAATAGAGTGGAGTAGAGTGCAGAGAAATGAAATGGAGTTGAGTGGTGTGGAGGGAAATTGAACTGTGTAGAGCAGAGTGAACAGAAATGAAATGGAGTGAAGAGGAGGAAAATTAATTCAAACAGAGTGGAGAGGAAGGAAATGAAATGGGGAGGACTGGTGTGGAGTGAAGTAGAGGGAAAAGGAGTGGAGTGGAGTGGAGAAAAATGAAATTTAGAAGAGAGAAAGGAAATGAACTAGAGTGGATTGGTGTGGAGTGGAATGAAATGGAGAGGAGTGGAGCACAGGGAAATGAAATGGAGGGGAGTGGAGCAGAGTGAGATGAAATGGAGCAGATTTGAGGGAAATTGAGAGAAATTTACTGAAGAGGAGTTGAGTGGAGTGGAGTTGAGGGAAATTGAATGGAGTGGAATGGAGTGGAGTGGAGTGGAGTGGATTGTAGTGGAGGGAAATGAAATGGATTTGGAGTGGATGGATTGGAGGGAAATGAAATGGGGTCGAGTGGAGTGGAGGGAAAGGGAGTGGAGGGAAAGGGAGTGGAGTGCAGTGGAAGGAAATGAAATGGAGTTGAATGTAATGAAAAGAGACGAAATGAAGTGGAGTAGAGTGGAGTGGAATGGAATAGAGTGGAGTGGAGTGTACAGGATTGGACGGAAATGAAAAGGAGAGGAGTGGCATGTATTTGAGGGAAATGAATAGACTGGTGTGGAGGGAAATGGAGAGGAGTGGAGTAGAGTGGTGGGAAATGAAAAGGAGTGGAGTGCAGTGGAGGGAAATGGAATGGAGTGGAGAAGAGTGGAATGCAGTGGAGTGAAGGGAAATCGTG
The DNA here is from genome assembly GCF_016699485.2 of Gallus gallus. Taxonomy (NCBI): domain Eukaryota; kingdom Metazoa; phylum Chordata; class Aves; order Galliformes; family Phasianidae; genus Gallus; species Gallus gallus. Next base: position 4,687,163 of record NC_052571.1, read on the forward strand.
TGGAGTTGTGTGGAGTGGAGGGGAAAGAAAATAAATGGAGTTGAGTGGAGTGGAGATGAGGGAAATGAAATGGCGAGGAGTGGAGTGGAGTGGAGGGAAAGGGAGTGGAGTGCAGTGGAAGGAAATGAAATGGAGTTGAATGTAATGGAAAGAGGTGAAATGGAGTGGAGTGGAATGGAGGGAAGGTAATGAAAAGGGGTGGAGATGAGTAAAGTGGATAGAAATGAAATTGGATGGAGTGGAGTGGAAGGAAATGGAGTGGAGTGTAGTGGAGTGGAGAAAAAAGAAATTTAGATTAGGAAATGGAAATAAACTTGAGTGGATTGTAGGGAAATGAAATAGAGCGGAGTGGAGTATAGTGAAATGAAATGGAGTTGAGGGAAGTTGAGTAAAATCTAGTGCAGAGGAGTGGAGTTGAGTGGTGGCAAATGAAATGGAGTGGAATGGAGGTTAGTGGAGTGGAGGGAAAAGAAGTGGATCGGAGTGGAATGGAGTGGAGATGAGAGAAATGAAATGAAGTGAATTGAATTGGTGTTGAGTGGAGTGGAGTGGAGTTCAGTGGAGATGAATGGAGTGGAATAGAGCAAAATGGAGTGGAATGCAGTGGAGGGAAATGAAATGGAGTGTAAGGAAACGGAGGGAGATTAAATGGAGTGGAGAGGAGTGGACAGGAGTTGACGGAAATGAAACGGAACTGCATAGTAGGTATTTGAGGGAAATGAAATGGAGAGGCATGGAGTAGAGTGGTGGGAAATGAAATGGGGTGGAGTGGATTGGAGTGGAGGGAAATTAAATGAAATGATGAGGGGTGGAGAGGAGGGAAATTAAATTGAGTGGAGAGGAGAGAAATGAAATTGAGGAGTGGAGTAGAGTAAAGGGAAATTAAAAGTAATAGAGTGGAGGAAAGGAAATTAAAAGGAATGGAGTGAAATGGAGGGAAATTGAATTAGGTGGAGTGGACGGAAATGGAGTTGAGTGGATTTTAGTGGAGTGGAATGAAAAGAAATGGAATAGAGAAGAAAAAATGGGAAATGAAAAGGGGTCGTATGGAGTGGAGAGAAATGAAATGGAGTGAAGTGGAGGGAAAAAAAAACAGGGTTGAGTTGAGTGCAGTCGAAGGAAATGGAGTTTAGGGGAGTGGAGGGAAGCGAAATGTAGTGGAGATGAGTGGAGGGAAATGACATGGAGTAGAGTGTAGTGGAGGGAAAAGGAGAGGAGTAAAGTGGAAAGAAAAGAATGGGGTGAAGTACAGTTGAAAAATGAAATTAAGTGGTGTGAAGTTGAGGGAAATAGAGAGGAGTTGAGTGGGGTGCAGGGAAATGAAATGGAGTAGAGTGGAGTAGAGGTAAATGAAATGGAGTAGAGTGGAGTGGAAGGGAGGGAAATGAAATTGAGTGGTTAGGAGTGGATGGAAATGGAGTGCAGTGGAGTGGATTGGAATGGCGTAGAGTGGACTGGAGTTGAGTGGAGTGGAGAAAAATGTACTGGAGTGGAGTGGAGGGGACTGGAGAGAAATGTAATGGAGTGGAGATGAGGGGAGTTGAGGGAAATAAAATGGAGAGGAGTGCAGTGGAGTGGAGGGAAATTAAATAAAGTGGGATGAAGTGTAGTGTATGCAAATGAAATGGAGTGGAGAGGAGGGAAGGGAAATAAAATGGAGTGGAATGGAGAGGAAAGAAATGGAGTGGAGTGGTGTGGAGTGACGTGCAGGGAAATAGAGAGGAGTTGAGAGGAGCACAGGCAAATGAAATGGAGTAGAGTGGAGTGGAGGAAAATTAAATTGAGTTGAAAGGAGTGGAAGGAAATGAGATGGAATGGAGTGCAATTGCGGGAAGTGGAGTGGTCGGGGGGAAATAAAGTGGAGTGGAGTAGAGGGAAATGAAAAGTAGTTGAGGGGAGAGGACAGAAATGAAATGGAGTGGAGTGGAGGAAAGTTAAATGGGGCGACAGTTGCCAGTAGAGGAAAATTAAACGGAATGCAGTGGCGGGAAATGAAATGGGGTGGAGTGGAGAATGATCAAGGGAAATGGAGTGCAGTGGAGTGGAGTGAAATGAAATGTAGTAGAGATGAGTGGAGCGACGTGAAATGGAGTAGAGTGGAGTAGAGTGCAGGGAAATGGAGTGGAGTGGTGTGGAGTGGAGGGAACTGGAATGGTATGAAGGGAAATGAAATGTAGCTGAGAGGATAGGAGGGAAATGAAATGGAGAAGAGTGGAGGGAAATGAAATGGGGTGGAGTGGAGTCGAGGGAAATGGAGTGCAGGGGTGTGGTGGGAAAAGAAATGTAGAGATAAGTGGAGGGAAATGACATCGAGTGGAGTGGATTGGAGTGGAGGGTAATTAAATGGTATAGAGTGGAGGGAAAAGGAGTGGAGTGGAGGGAAATGAGATGGGGTGGAGTGAAGTGCCGAGGAGGGAACCTAAGGCAAGGCAGTCCCCCCTATGCCTCCAGACTGCCTCTGTCAGGAAAGAAAGAAGGGTGGTTGTGGTGGGTGACTCCCTTCTCAGAGGAATGGAAGGCCCCATATGCAGACCAGACCCGAGCTGCTGAGAAGTGTACTGCCTTCCTGGGGCCTGGGTCAGGGACATAACCAAGAAAATCCCAAAGCTGGTGAGGTCCACTGATTACTCTCTGTTGCTCGTAGTTCAGGTGGGCAGTGACGAAATTGCTCAGACAATCCTACGAATGATGAAAACGGATTTCAGGGGTTTAGGGCACTTAGTTCAAGGTGCGGGAGCGCAAGTGATCTTTTGTTCTGTACCGTCAGGAGCAGTGTGGGGCTCGGAGCAGGCATGGAAAGTGCAAGCAATGAATTGGCTTAGAGGCTAGTGTCGAGCCAGAAACTTTGGGTTCTTTGATCATGGGGTCGTTTACTCGGCCCCTGGCCTGCTGTCCGTCCGTGGATCCCACCTGTCTCAAAGGGGGCAGGAGCTAGCGGGGCTCATTGAAAGAGCTTTAAACTAACTATGACAAGGGAAGAGGACGGAACAGGCCTCACAAGAGAAGAGCCTAGGGGAATGATGCTTGAGCATCATTGATGCTTGATGCTTGAGTGAGGCAAATGACTCAGCCGAAGTGCATCTACACCAGTGCATGTAGCATGAGCAACAAGCAGGAGGAGCTGGAAGCAATTGTGCATCAGGCTAACAATGACCTAGCCGCTCTTACTGAAACATGGTGGGACCTCTCCCATGACTGGAGTGTTGTGATAGATGGCTACAAGCTCTTCAGAAGGGATAGATGAGGAAGGAAGGGTGGTGTGGCCCTTTATATTAAAGACTGTTTTGATGTTGAAGAGCTTGGAGTTGCGAATGATAAAGTGGAGTGTCTATGGGTGAGGATCAGGGGGAAGGCCTGTAGGGGAAACGTCTTGGTGGGGGTCTGTTATAGACCGCCGAATCAGGATGAGGAGATGGACGAGGCATTCTACGAGCAGCTTGCAAAAGTCGCGCGATTGCCAGCACTCATTCTCGTGGGGGATTTCAACTTCCCTGATATATGTTGGAAATATAATATAGCTCAAAGGAAGCAGCCCAAGAGGTTTCTAGAGTGTGTGGAAAATAGCTTCCTTACACAGCTGGTACGAGAGCCTACCAGGGGTGGTGCCCTGCTAGACCTGCTCTTCACTAACAGAGAAGGACTGGTAGGTGATGTGAAGGTTGGGGACTGTCTAGGGCAGAGTGACCATGAAATTGTAGAATTCTCTATTCTTGGAGATGTCAGAAGGGTGACTAGCAAAACTGCCATCTTGAACTTCCAGAGGGTGGACTTGGACCTGTTCAGGATGCTTGTAGCACGGGTCCCTTGGGAGTCGCTCCTTTAAGGGTAAAGGGGTCCAGGAAGCCTGGACACTCCTCAAGATGGAAATCTTGAAGGCACAAAAACAGGCTGTCCCTCAATACCGTAAGGCAAGCCGTAGGGGAAGAAGATCGGTGTGGATGAGCCGGGAACTACTGTTGAGACTGCAGAAGAAGAGAGTCTATGTCCTCTGGAAGAAGGGACAGGCTACTAGGGGAGATTACAAGGAAGTTGCTAAGGTATGCAGGGAGGAAGTCCAGAAGGCAAAAGCCCAACTTGAACTCAGATTGGCCACTGCAGTAAAGGAGAATAAGAAATCCTTTTACAAATATATCAATGGCAAGAGAAGAACCAAAGAGAATTTCCATCCTTTACTTGATGTAGCAGGGAATGTGACCACGGAAGACAAGGAGAAAGCTGATGTCCTCAACACCACCTTTACATCTGCCTTTAGTACTCAGACCAGTTATCCTCAGGGCACTTTGCGCCCTGATCTGGAATTCTGGGCTGATATGCGGAATATTCCCCCGGAGATTCAGGTGGAGGCGGTTAGGGAGCTCCTCCTCCATCTGGACTGTCACAAGTCTATGGGACCGGATGGACTTCATCCTAGGGTGCTGAGGGAATTGGCGGGTGTGATTGCTGAGCCGCTCTCAGCTATTTACCAGCGCTCCTGGATATCTGGAGAGGTTCCAGAGGATTGGAGGCTTGCCGATGTGACTCCCATCTACAAGAAGGGCCATAAGGAAGATCCGGGGAACTACAGGCCCGTCAGCCTGATCTCAGTGCCAGGGAAGGTCATGGAACAAATCATCCTGGGAGAGATCACACTATCGCTGAGCGACTGTTCAGAGTCCCCTGGAGAGCAATATTCAGCCGAGGCGCGGCATGGACAAGGCCACACACCAATATGGTTACTAGTAGCCAAGCCATTTAATAACTTCACACAGCCATTTATATAGAGCGGTACAAATAACATGCTAAGTACAACAAGGAACAGTTCTCATAACTTGCAGTTGCTTGCAGCTTGTCTCACAGCACCTGGCACAGCGGTCTCTATCGCAGCTCTGCATTCCTTTTGCCTACTCCCATCACTGTTCTGTGTGAGACAGTGATCCATAGCAGCTGTTTTGCTTGCAGTAACCCAGGGGTAGATAAACATGACCTCCTGGGTCAGCTGTCCATCCACATCACACGGCACGTGCGTGGTGTCCAGGGGATCAGGCCCAGCCAGCACGGGTTCATGAAAGGCCACAATAACCCCATGCAGCGCTATAGGCTTGGGGATGAGTGGCTGCATGACTGTGAAGAGAAAAGGGACCTGGGGGTGTTGGTTGATGGTCGGCTGAACATGAGCCGACAGTGTGCCCAGGTGGCCAAGAGGGCCAATGCCATCCTGGCCTGCTTTAGAAATAGTGTGGCCAGCAGGAGCAGAGAGGTAATCGTCCCCCTGTACTCGGCACTGGTGAGGCCGCAGCTTGAGTACTGTGTTCAGGTTTGGACCCCTCACTACAAGAAAGACATTGCGGCCCTGGAACATGTCCAGAGAAGGGCAACAAAACTGGTGAGGGAGCTGGAGCACAAGTCTTATGAGGAGCGGCTGAGGGAGCTGGGATTGTTTAGTCTGGATAAGAGGAGGCTCAGAGGAGACCTCATTGCACTTTACAGCTGGGGGAGGGGAGTGGAGTTGAGTGGATGGAAATGAAATGGAGTGGTGTGGAGTGGAGGGAAATGAAATCAGGTTGTGTGGAGCGGAGCGGAGCGGTGTGGAGGGGAGGGAGGGGAGGGGAGTAGAGTTGAGTGGAGTGGAGTTGAGTGGAAGTAAATGAAATGGATTGGAGTGGATGGAAATGAAATGAAGTGTTGTGGAGTGGAGGGAAATGAAATGTAGTTGAGTGGAGCGGAATGGAGGGAAATGAAATGCAGTAGAGTGGAGTGGGGGAAAATGAAATGGAGCTTAATGGAGTGGAGGGAAATGAAACGGAGTGAAGAATATCTGTGGGAAATGAAATGGATTGGAGTTTAGTAAAGTGGAGGGAAGTGGAGTCAAGTGGAATAGAGGGAAATGAAATGCAGTTGTGTGGATTCTTCTGCTAGATGATCCCATTTCAAGAAATAGAGTTCCTAAAATAGCTCCCATTTTCCATCTTCTGTCTTAGCCTGTGTTTTTTCTAGTCCTCATAGCTTTTCTCTGAACCCTTACACAGCCATAGCATGCATCACAGAGAAATACATACTAAGATAAGCAAGGCAATTACTGTAATGCAAGTCATAAAGAGCTGCTTTAACCATTCAAAATTAGGTAACCAACCTGTGAATTTTTCCCACAATTCTGTAAAGCCGAAAGAAGTATCATCCAATGAGTGTTGTGGAGAGAAAAAAAACTGGGTGGAGTAAAGGGAAATGCAATGGAGTGATGTGGAGTGGAGTGGAGTGGAGTGGAGTGGAGTGGAGTGGAGTGGAGTGGAGTGGAGTGGAGTGGAGTGGAGTGGAGGGAAATGGAGTGGAGTGGAGAGATATGAAATGGGGTGAAGGGGAGTGATGGGAAATGAAATGGAGTTGAGTGGAAAGAAATGAAATGGGGTGGAGCTGATTGGAGCAGTGTGGATGGAAATGAAAGCGTGTGGATTGAAGGGAAATTAATTTGAGCGGAGAGGATGATAATGAAATGGGGCAGTCAGGTGTGGAGAAGAGGGAAATGGTGGAGTGTGTGTGGAGGGAAAAGAAATGGGGTGGACTAGAGAGCAGAGGAGTGGAGGGAAATGAAATGGAGTGACGTGGAGTGGAGTGGAGGGAAACGGAGTGAATTGCAGTGGAGGGACATGAAATGGAGTGGAGTGGAGTGGGCGGAAATGAAAATAAGTGAAGTGGAGGGAAATGAAACGGTGGAGAAGAGTGGAGGGAAATGAAATGGATTTGAGTGGAGTGGAGGAAAATTGAGTTGTGTGGAGTAGAGTGGACATAAATTAAATGGAGTGGAGTGGAGGGAAATGAAATGGGGTGGAGCTGAGAAGAGCAGTGTGGTTGAAATGAAATTGGGTGAAGTGGAGGGAAATGAATTCGAGTGGACTGGAGAAGAAGGAAATGAAATGGGGCAGACTGGTGTGGAGTGGTTTGAAGGGAAATTAAATGGAATGCAGTGGAGTGGAGGGAAATGGAGTTGAATGGAGTAGAGGGAAATGAAATGGAATGAAGTTGGGTGGAGGGAAATGAAATGGGGTGGATTGGAGTTGAGTGGAGGGAAATGAAATTGGGAGGAGTGGAGTTCAGTGGAGTGGATGGAAATGAAATTGAGTGGAATGTAGTGGAGGGAAACTGACTGGAGTGGAGTAGAGTGAAGTGAAATGAAATGGGGTGGATTGGAGTTGAGTTGAGTGGAGGGAAATGAAAGTGATTAGAGTCGAGAGAAATGAATTTGGGAGGAGTGTAGTGCAGTGGATTTGAGGGGAATGAAATGGACTGGAGTGGATTGGATAGGAGGGAAATTGAGTGGAGTGGAGTGGACGGAAATGAAATGGAGTTGAATGGAGTGGAGGGAAACCGGGTGGAGTGCAGTAGAGTGGAAGGAAATGAACTGACGTGGAGTGCAGTGGAGTGGAAGGAAATTAAATGGAGTGGAGTGGAGTGGATAGAAATGAAATGGCTTGAGTGGAGGGAAATGAAATGTAGCGGAGTGGAGTTGAGGAAAATGAAATGGAGTGGAGTAGAGTTCAGGGAAATAATGTAAAGTTGAGTGGAAAGGAAGTGAAATGGATTGGAGTGGAGTAGAGTGGAGGGAAATGGAGTGGAGGGTAATGAAATGGGTGGAGTGGAGTGGAGGGAAATGAAAGGGAGTGAAATGGAGAGGAAGGAAACGAATTGGAGCAGAGTGGAGTGGCGTAAAGAAAAAGGAAATTGGGTGGAGTAGAGGGAAATGCAATAGAGTGGCCTGCAGTGGAGTGTAGAAAAATGTAATGGAGTGGAGGGGAGTGGAGATACATCTAATGGAGTGGTGATGAGGAGAGCGTAGGGAAATGAAATGGAGAGGAATGGAGTGGAGTCGATTGGAAGGAAATGGAGTGGAATGGAGTGGAGTGGAGTGGAGGGAAATGAAATGCAGTTGAGTGGAGTGGAGAGGAGAGAAATGAAATGGAGTGGAGAGGAGTGGAGTGGAGTGGAGTGGAGGGAAATGGAGTGGAGTGGAGAAGACTGGTGTGCAGTGGAGTAGAGGAAAATGGAGTGGAGTTATGTGGAGTGGAGAGAAATGAAATGTAGTTGAGTGGAGAGGAGGGAAGTGAAATGGAAAGGTTTGAAGGAAAATTAAATGGGGCGGCAGATGTCAGTTCAGGGAAATTAAATGGAGCGGAGTGGAGGGAAATGAAATGGGGTGGAGTGGAGAGGAGTCGAGGGAAATGGAATGCAGTGGAGTGGAGGGAAACAAAATGTAGTAGAGATGAATGGAGTGAAATGAAATGGAGTGGAGTGGAGAAGACTGGAGTGCATTGGAGTAGGGGAAAATGGAGTGGAGTTGTGTGGAGTGGAGGGAAATAAAGTGGAGGGGAGTGGAGGGAAATTAAATGTAGTTGTGTGGAGAGGCGGGAAGTGAAATGGAGTAGTGTTGAGGAAAAGTAAATTTTGCAGCGGGTGTCAGTGGAGGGAAATGAAATGGAGTTGAGTGGAGGGAAGTATAATGGGGTGGAGTTGAGGGAAGTGAAGGGAAATAAAGTGGAGTGGAAAGAAATGAAATGTAGTTGAGTGGAGAGGAGGGAAATGAAATGGAGTGGAGTAAAATTAAATGGGGCGGTGGGTGTCAATAGAGGGAAATTAAATGGAGTGGCGTGGAGGGAAATAAAACGGGGTGAAGTGGAGAGGAAAGAAATTAAATGGGGTGGAGTGGAGTACAGTTGCGGAAAATGAAATTGAGTGGAGTGGAGGGAAATCGAGTGGAGTTTAGTGGAGTGCAGGGAAATGAAGTAGAGTAGAGGAAAGTGGAGGGAAATTAAATGGAGTAGAGTAGAGAGGAGGGATATGGAGCTGAGTGGAGAGGAGGGAAAATAAATGGAGTTGAATGGATTGTTGGGGAGGGAAATGAAATGGAGTGGAGTAGAGTGGAGGTAAATGGAGTCAGTGGAGTGGAGGGAAATGAAATGGAGCGGAGTGGAGGGAAATGTAATGGAGTAGAGTGGATTGGAGTGGAGGTAAATGTAATGGAACAGACTGGTGTGGAGTGGAGGGACATGAAATGGAGTGAAAATGAAAGAAATGAAATGGGGTGGAATAGAGTGGTGTTGAGGGAAATGGAGTGGAGTGGAGTTGAGGGAAATGAAATGGAGTGGAGCGGAGTGGATAGAAACAAACAGGAAGGGACTGGAGCGGAGGGAAATTAAGTTGAGTGCAGTGTTAAGGAGGAAAATAAAATGGAGTGGAGTAGATTGGAGTCAAGGGAAATGGAGTTGAGTGAACTTGAGGGAAATGAAATGTAGTTGATTGGAGTGGATGGAAATGAAATGGAGAGGAGTGGAGGGAACTGAAATGGGGCAGAAGAGTGTAGAGTGGAGGGAAGTGAAACGGCATGGAGTGGAGAGAAATGAAATGGGATGGTGTGCAGTGGAGTGGCAGGAAATAGAGTGGATTAGAGTGGAGGTGAAAGGACTTAGTGGAGTGGAGGTGACTTGCCTAATCAAACTCTATAACCGCAAAGTAGTTATAAAATCAGGTATGTTTAATCTACACTGCGCAGATGCCAGGTGCAAGGGGGATAGCTCCTCCTAACTTGCACACAGTAGGACAAAAGCTTGGTACAGATATAGGCAGAACTAATACATAATCAATGATTTTCTTGGAATTCGTATACATATTCATTACATTTCCAAGAACCCATTAGCATACGGTCCCTCCTCCTTGAGCATGCATCGCGAGCATTGGGGGTCTTCTCCTAGTGGTCAGCGGATGAAGGCCCATCATCTTTCTCGCAGAGGCTTGTAGTTTTCCTCTCAGTAAACTTCTGACCCTGAGGTTGGGGTAGCCCTCAAACCAGTTCTAACTTGCTCTGTGGATATCTTATCACCTCCTCGCCTGGTGTCCTTGAGCAGTTCTCAAGCCCCCATCTTTATCTCTTCTACCCCCCACATTGTCCCAATCCCATCTTGTTACTATCCCATTCTTCTAGCACCCTCTCCATATTTGATTCTGTAAACTCTCTCTAACTCTCTTTTACCCTTAGTTTCTGTGGAGCCTTTCATACTGAACCCTTTCTTACTCTTCAATTCCCCCCTTTTCTTTCATCTAGCAGGACCTCTACCTGCTAGATTATTCCATTCTTCTTTTGAAGAGTGAGAACAGGACCCTGCAGCTATAGAGAGAAGGACCTCACAGCAAGAAAAGGGAAAGTAGCTTCACAGAGTAGAAATAAGGGGCAAACAGAGATAGTTTAGGTAGAGAGTGTTAGAAAACGGGATTCCAAGCACTTTCACAGACACTAGGTCTGGAAAAAGAAGGAAGATGAAGGCCATAAAGATAAGGACTGGAGAGCAGCTTGAAAACATTTGGCAGGAAGGTGATTAGATGTCTGAAGTGCAAGCTGAAACCGGTTCGGGGGATGCCCCCCCTTCTGGGTCAGAAGTTTGCAGTGAGGAAGACGACGAGCCTTCGCGAGGAACACTACAAGCCTTCATCATCACGACCTACTACGCATGCGCAAGGGGGGGAGGGACTGCATGCTAATGGGCTCTCGGGAATGTAATGAATATGTATCCAAATTCCTGTCAACTATTGATTATGTATTAGTTTGACCTATATCTATAGCACATTTTCTCCTGACAGTGTGCATCCTGTTACATCCCTGTTACACCTTGCCTTCCTCAGCCTGCGTCCTTCCCAAACCTTTCACTTTCCAAACTCTCATCATTACATAAACTACTAACATTACATTTCAGTTTCACCTCCTCCTCTCCAGAGGCTTCCAGTGCTAACACTGGAATTTCGGGTTTCCTAGATCTCTGCACATGAAGGCTATTCTCACTTCCAGTGCCCCATCCTGTCCAACTCCCCCTCCCTCGCAGGTAATGCTGTTTACGACAGCAGTCTCTAACCCCAGCTCTCTCACTCTGAGAGTTCTGCTCGTGGGGGAATCATGCAAGGGGGTTGCTCTCATGGCAGCGCAGATAATCTCACTTTCTCTTTAACCCTTTTTTTTTTCTTTGTCCACTGTTCATACCCTTAGTTACACTTCTGTATACCATTATACCATCAAAATCGTTTGTCCAATTCCCTTCAGAACCCACAAATCGGATGATAAAGTTCTTCAGTTTCCATAAACAGCTAGTACTTAGTCTCGTGATTAGAGCACTCAGTTATAAAAACTGTTCATGTTACTTCATTTACCTTCCCTCCTTAAGAATAACAGTAACTGTAAGTAGGTATTATAGTTTAAGGTCCCATTCTGAGGCCGCTTCTCATCATCTTCTATCTTATGTACTAACCACCATTGACTGCAATACTTGATTAAAGTTTTCTTACTCAGGGTGCCTCCAGGTTCCCCTGCAATATCCCACCAATGTGCCAATGTGCATCCCAAAGGGGTTCGTTTGGGAATTTCCTTCCCCTGGGAGCCTCCCATGATGTTTACAAAATTCTTACTGGTTCGTTACTGCCTTAAGATTCCCACAAGTAACTCTCAATACTCTAAAATTTCCCCACACTAATCCCCAATACTCCATCCACCAGTCACGATGGCACTCTGGACACGAATGAGACCACCAGCCCCAGTACACCTCCTCACACACTAAAGAAATATTACATAAATGGGCCAGCATTCATTTGTCCGGTGGAATGTACACCTTTCCCCTGGTCCCTCTTCCCAATATACAAGCTCCCGTCCTCATTCTAGTCTATAAAATACATACAAACAGTGGACAGACAACACAAAGAATAGTCTAACGCATCGTCCATCTCTGGCCGTTTCCCTCGCGGGAGAACAGGACTGCAGATTGTGACTCCGCACTCGCTCTGTGCCTATGCTGCATCTCACTCACTCACAGATACACACAGATGCTGGTTTAAGTACAGTCTGAGTTCGAACGCTTGAAAAAATGTTTCGAATGCATCAATAGTTCAAATATACGGTACCGAACATTTACAACAGATGGTAATAGCAATTATACAACCTATGACTCCTGCTATTATTGCCACATAAAATCCACGTTGTCATTTAACAAAATCCACTGTTACCAACCACCTAGGGGAGAGTTATTACTCTTTTTTCCACGTGTACGACTTACAAGTCCCCTTTGTAGCAACACCCTTTCAGGTGTTGTTTTTTTTTTTTTCTTACCCCAGTCGACACCTAACCTGTGAGCCCACAACCTCAGGGGGCAGCACTATGGCTATACCCAGCTTAGGACGTTTCCTCACGACTATTAATGAAATGGAGTAAAGTGGAGTGCATTATTATGAAATGGAGTGGAGTGGAAAGAAGTAGAGTGGAATGAAATGTAACCGAGTGGAGACGAGTTGAGGGAATATAAATGGAGCGGACTGGTGTGGAGTGGAGGGAAATTAAATGGAGGGGGGGTGGAGGGAAATTAAATGGAGTGGAATAGGGTGGTATGCTGGGAAATGAAATGGAGTAGAGTGGAGTGGAGGGAAATGGAGTGGAGTGGACTGGAAGGAAATTAAATGAGGAGGAATGGAGTGCAGATGAGGTAAATGAAACTGAGTGGAGTTGAGTGGAGTGTAGGGAAATGAAATGGAGTTGAGTGGACTTGAGGGAAATGAAATGGGAAAAACTGGTGTGGAGTGCAGGGAAATGAAAAGGAGTCAAGTGTAGAGAAATGAAATGGGGAGGAATGGAGTGTAGTCGAGGGAAACGAAAATGGAGTGGAGTGGAGTGGAGTGGAGTGGAGTGGAGTGGAGTGGAGTGGAGGGAAATGAAATGAACGCTTGTGGAATGGAGTAGAGGGAAATGAAATTAGGTGGGGTGGAGTGGAGTTGAGTGGAAGGTAATGAAATGGAATAGAGTGGATTTCCAGGAAATTAATTGATGTTGACTGGAGTGGAGTGGAGAGAAATGAAATGGGGCGGAAGGGTATGGAGTGGAGGGAAAAGTAATGGAGTGGAATGAAGGAAAGTGTGATGGGGTATTGTGGAGTGTTATGAAAAGCATTGAAATAGAGTGGTCAGGAGTGAAGTGCAATGGAGGGAATGAAAATGGGCTGGAGAGGAGTGGAGAGGAGAGAAATGACTTTGGGTGGAGTGGAGTGGAGGGAAAGGAAATGGAGTGGAGTGGAATGGAGTGGAGGGAAATGAAATGCAGTAGAGTGGAGTGGAGAGGAGGGAAATGAAATAGGGCGGACTGGTGTCAAGTGAAGGGAAATGAAATGGAGTGGAGTTGACGTGCGGAAATCAGACCCTATAGCCAGTAAGGATATAGAGCAGGTATGTGTTTATTGGTGACGCGCATACACCCTGGTGCAAGGGGGATCGTTCCACCTAACTTGCACACTGTCAGGAGAAATCGTGCTATAGATATAAGTCGAACTAATACATAATCAATAGTTGACAGGAATTTGGATACATATTCATTACATTCCCGAGAGCCCATTAGCATGCAGTCCCTCCCCCCCTTGTGCATGCGTAGTAGGTCATGATGAAGAAGGCTCGTAGTCTTCTTCGCGAAGGCTCGTAGTCTTCCTCACTGCAAACTTCTGACCCAGAAGGGGGGGCATCCCCCGAACCGGTTTCAGCTTGCACTTCAGACATCTAATCACCTCCCTGCCAAATGTTTTCAAGCTGCTCTCCAGTCCTTATCTTTATGGCCTTCATCCTCCTTCTTTTTCCAGACCTAGTGTCTGTGAAAGTGCTTGGAATCCCTTGTTTTCTAACACTCTCTACCTAAACTATCTCTGTTTGCCCCTTATTTCTATTCTGTGAAGCTACTTTCCCTTTTCTTGCTGTGAGGCCCTTCTCTCTATAACTGCAGGGTCCTGTTCTCACTCTTCACTCCTCTGCATTAGTGAGCACCAGGTCCAGTAAGGCTTCACCTCGGGTCGTTCTATCTATTACCTGGACCAGGAAGTTGTCCCCAACAGACTCCAGGAATCTCCTGGATTGCCTGCCACCCACCATGACACTATCCCAGCAGATATCAGGATGGTTGAAATCGCCAATCAGGACAAGGGCCCGCAAGCACAACACCTCCTGCAGCTGAAGCAAAAAGACCTCGTCTACAGCCTCCTCCTGATCAGGTGGCCTGTAGCAGACCCCAACCAGTAGATGCCCTTTACTGGACTGATCCTTGAGTTTTACCCACAAGCTCTCGACCTGATTGTGGCTGTTCCTCAGACATAGCTCTTCACAATCTATCCACGTCCTAACACAGAGGGCAACTACCCCACCCCTCCTACCCTGTCTATTCCTTCTGAAAAGCCTGTAGTCCTCAGTCAGGGTATTCCAATTGTGGGATTCATCCCACCATGTTTCTGTGATAGCAATTAGGTCATACTTTCCCAATTGTACTACTCCCTTGGGCTGACAATAAGCCCCTCTCCTTCCATTTTGCTCCATGAGCATGTACAACACTGAAAACGTATTTTGAATCAGTCCATATATTTATCTTCTTTCCTTTTGCCAACTCTAGAGCCCTTGTTAAGGCTATTATCTCAGCCTTCTGTGCCGAGGTATTCGGGGGTAAAGCTTTAGCCTCTATTACCTCATCAACAGTTGTCACTACATACCCAGCTTTACGGATTTCTTGTTGGACAAAACTGCTTCCATCTGTATACCAAATATCTTCTGCATCCTCCAATGGTTCTTCCTTTAAATCTATGCGACTAGAATATACAGCTTCAATAGTCTCTAAACAATCGTGAGATATGGGTTCCCCCGTAACTCCACTAAGAAACGAGGCTGGATTAATGATGTTAGTTACCATTATTTCTACATCATCTTGTTCCACTAGAACAGCTTGGTATTTCAGAAACCTCTGAGGGGAGAGCCAATGCCCCCCCTTTACTTCCAACACCGTGGAAACCGTGTGGGATACTAGCACAGTTATCTTTTGCCCCATCGTGAATTTCCGTGCTTCTTGGATGTTAACTACTAGAGCAGCTACAGCCCTTAGACATCCAGGCCAGCCTTTGCTTACTTCATCAAGCTGTTTAGAGAAATAAGCCACCACTCTTCAGTATGGCCCAAGGTTCTGGGCCAGAACCCCCAGGGCTATTCCTTGTTTTTCACAAGAAAATAGCAAAAAGGACTTAGTGACATCTGGAAGTCCCAAGGCTGGGGCCTTCATTAATTCCTGTTTTAGCTGTCGAAATGTTCTTCTAGTTTCTCCATCCCAAATCAGGTCCTTTGGACAAGATTTTAGCAATGCGTAAAGGGGTTTTACCAATAGTCCGTAGTTGGGTATCCATAGGCGACACCATCCTGTCATTCCAAGGAATGTTCGAAGCTTCCTGGATGTGCGTGGCTCGGGGGTTTGGCAAATAGCCTCCTTCCGGGTGGTTCCCAACGTCCGCATTCCTGCAGCAATCTCGTATCCTAAATACGTCACTTGCTGCTGGGCCACTTGTGCCTTCTGCGGAGAGACTCGATACCCGTTAAGTCCAAGGAAATTTAGTAAAATAATTGGCCATTTCAAACAATCCTCCTTTGTCTTTGTAGCTATTAAAAGATCATCCACATACTGTAATAGTACCCCTTCATTGGATGGACGTTCCCACCGCTCCAAATCCTTAGCCAATTGATTCCCAAAGATTGTAGGACTATTCTTGAACCCTTGTGAGAACACAGTCCATGTAAGCTGAGATTTTCATCCTGTACTAGGATTTTCCCATTCAAATGCAAACAATAGCTGGCTCTCTGCTGCTAGCGGCAAGCAGAAGAAGGCATCCTTTAAATCCAGGGCAGTAAAATACATTAATTCAGTGGATAATTTGGTGAACAAGGTATATGGATTGGCTACTAAATCCTCTATTTTGTTAATTGCTTTCAGGTCCTGTACCACCTGATAACTACCACCAGGCTTTCTCACTGGTAATATTGGTGTATTGTACTTTGATTCACATTCCACCAACAATCCATGCTTCATAAATTGATCAACTATTGGCTGCATCCCTTCCCTATCTTCCGCCCTCAAGGGGTACTGCTTAATCCTTGGGGGCTGACTCCCTGATTTGACTTTTATGACTACGGGGGACACATTTTTAGCTCATCCCGGGATCTCAATTTCCCATACCCCTGGATAAACCTGATCCCTTATTTCTTCTGGAATCCCTGTGCCCACCGGGGTGGTTATTAAGGCCAAACTAAGTAATTCTATAATGGACTCATCCTTTACTCTGAATCTTACTTCCCCTGCTTCAAATTTTATTTCTGCATCCAATTGTTCCAATAAGTCCTGTCCCAGAAGAGATTTTGGCGAATTTGGCATATACAAAAATCTGTGTATTCCCACCTGCTTCCCCAATTTAAACTTTAATGGTTTAAAAAAATATGTCTTTTCTGGTTGGCCTGTGGCTCCTTTCACCATTACAAATTTTTCACTTAATGGCATTAAAAATTTGTTTAAAACAGAATAGGCAGCCCCTGTATCCACCAAAAATTCTATACTTTGTTGTTTATTCCCTAGCTTGATTTTGACCAGGGGATTCGCTAGGGTGGATTCCCCAGACCCCCGTCAGTCCCTTCCTATCAGGGCTTGGATCCCAGTCCCAGACCATGCCCCCCTTTTTTTTCCTCTGGTCCTTTAACGGACATTCATTCTTCCAATGTCCCTTCTTCCTACAAATGGCACACCTGTCCTTTTCAAGTGGCCCCCTTGCTGTTCTCGGTCTTGTCTCCCGTAGTGCCACCACTAACATTCACTTTTCTTTCTTTCCTCTTCTTCCTAGTTACTAAACACCTTCCACACTTCCACCAGCAAGCTTTCCAAATTTTGTGCTTCTGATCCCCTTAACTTCTGCAATTTCCATCTTATATCCCCCGCTGACTGCCCTATGAATAATGATGCTAATTGCTGAATACCCACCTCTGACCCTGGATCTAAGGGAGTATGTTTTCTCATAGTATCTCTTAGCTTTTCTAGGAATTCCGATGGAGATTCCTTTGGGCCCTGCTTCACAGCATACAGGGTAGACCAGTTAATTGTTTTAGGAATGGCTCGTTCCATTCCCTTCACTACCCACTCCCTGTACGTGTCTAAAAACGGTCTTTCTGCGCTTCTATTGGGGTCCCAGCGAGGGTCTTGTAAAGGAAAATGGTCCTTTATATCTTCACCCCCCCGCAGGCTGCCCTCTGCTATATTCTGAGCTGTCTTCAAGATTAACTGTTTCTCTGTTTCCGTCATATAATCCAATAAAAACTAGATATCGCTCCAATCAGGATTATGCTGCCTTATTAAAAACTGAAAATGTTTTGTTACTCCCAGCGGGTCATTACGATAATCCCTCGCTACTCCCTTCCAGGTTTCCAAATCAAAAGAAGAAAAGGGGATTTTAATTAAAACTCTTTCCCCTTCTGGACCTATTGCTTCCCTGAGAGGTGCTAGGAGAACACTCTGCTGTTTCCTAGTCCTTGAGGCTATAGGTGAATTAGGAGGGGCTTCTAGGGGAGACAAATTTTCTCTTTCGCGTCCCTCAGCTTGATCTCCTGTCCCGGGGGCACAATAGTGTTCTAACAATTCATCTAAATCATCTGATCTAGCCAACTTCATGCACTGCTGCCCTATACTACATGCTGAACAGCAGCGCTTTAATTTCCCACTCCCGGCCATCTGATTATCCTTTTCTAATGTTAAGACCAATGGGTCCTGGGGCACCTCTGTTCCACATTCCTTATGCCACTCTGGATGATTTTGAAGCGTGAAAAACATATCTGCATAAGGTGCTTCATCCCATTTACCTTCCCATCTTAGAAACAACATTACTTGCAAAACAGCATTATAATTCAGAGTTCCATTTAAGGGCCATTTTTCTCCGTCTTCCAATTTATACAATAGCCACCACTGATTACAATATTTTATCAGTCTTCTTACTTAGACTACCCTCGGGTTCCCCTGCAATATCTCGCCAATGTGTCAGAATACACCCAAGCAGTGTCTTCTTAGGCACCTCCTTTTCTTGTGAGTTCCCAATGATACAAGCTTATTGATTCGTTAGTTCTCTAATATTTCCACAAGTTACTGCAATCACTTTAAAATTTCCCCAAAACAACCCCCAAAATCTGTTCCACCACTCTCACCCACACTCTGGGCACAAGTGACACCAACAACCTTGGTATAACTTTTTACACACTAGACAGAATATAACATACAATGGACATCAACTATTTGTTCTATGAAATATGAACCTTTCTTCTGGTCTGTCACTGTAATTTATAACATATAAATTTCCACATTCATCCCACTCCAAAAAATTCATTCACTTAGAGTCACCTTAACTCCTTTTAGTTTTCTCCGTCCCCGGCTGTTTTCCTCACGGGAGAACGGAACCCCAGGTCAGAGCTTCACACCAGTTTCACTCACTCTTATTCACACAAATGACTATATTTCTGCATCCCACTCACTCTTATCACACACAAGCAACTATATTAGCAGCAGTTTATACACACGGTACTGACAACAAATAGTAATAGCAATTATACAACCTATGACTCCCACTATAATCATCACAAAGATCCAAGTTACCATTTAGTCTTTCAGGAGTCAACCTGCCCTTACCAATAACCAAACCTGTGAGCTCACTTTCCACAGGGTAGCACAAATGGCTGTACCCTGAGCGAGATGTCTCCTCACGACTTATGGGCCCCCTTTTCCCATTCACATACCTGATCCGCTGGTAGATGGTCCTTGTCTGCTCCCGCAGTGATCGGGTGAAGAAAAGGGAGTCCTTCCGAGAATTCTCAGAGCGCGCCTAAGGCATCCCTCTTCTCAGCCAGTCCTGCAGCTGAACAGAGCGGGTCCTATCTGGGGTGCCAAAATTGACGTGTGGAATCAAACTCTATAACCCAATCAGGTTATAAAGCAGGTATGATTTATTTGATGATTGCGCAATCAGTCAGGTGCAAGGGGGATCACTCCACCAAACCTGCACACCAACCAGCAAAAGCACTATAAATTTATAAGCCAAAGCCATACATATTCAGCAGAATTCTCGGAACCCATTGACATATTCATTATCCTTCCAGGAACTCATTTACATACTACCCCTCCCCCAGCACATGCGCTGTCCATAATAGGGGTCTCCCTCTGGTGGTCGTGGGGATGAAGTCAGAAGTCTTCCTCGCGAAGGCTCAACATCTTCCTCAGTCTGACCTTCTTACAGTGCATTTCAGCAGGAGTGTTTTTTTTATGTCACTCCTTCGTATCTTCTCCATGGTCATGTAGGTAACGCCACAAGGCAAAACGCTACACATTCTCTCAAATAATGGATGCCTTTTTCCATGTCAGTTCATTTCTTTTTCTCAGGCATCAGATCATCTTTGAAGAGGAATTTTTCTTTTAAGGATTCAAATGAGAGACTGGGAGCCTGCTTAAAAACCACAAGTTTTGTAAAATTAGCAGCTCCCTCTCCAAACAGGTGTAAAAGAGAAAGTGGAATCATTTTTTATTTCACTTTACAGAAGTAAGATCGCAGTGCTCAAAGTTTACAAATATCCCAGAATACTTGCAATCCGCCTGGACTTTCAAGGTCAAGTTTTTCAGCACAGAAACCTGAAGTGCTGAAAAAGTTTCCTAATGAAGCTAACAAAGATCTCCAAGAGCAGAGAGAGATTCGTTCTAAAAAGCTAAAAAGCAGCTTTTGCCCACATTCTCCACCAAGAATGTCAACAGTTTACGGGCTGGTTCGGCCCAGTTCCATGACTAACGGGGCGGAGGGATAGCACAAAATCCACGCCTCCGGAAAAGGGAAACAGGGGACCCCAAAATAATCAAAAACAGCGGCAACGATCTGAGGAGAAACAAACTAACTTACTAAATACGGTATCGGAATGCAAGATAGCACACTGTAATGCAATATAATTAGAACTGAAGCCAATAAATCAAATACAGAGAGTGTCTGAAGGCTGTAGGCCTTACAGTAGGTCTGAGGCAATGTGTGTGGTTGGGACGAGCAACAGGGAGGAGAGCCGAGGGAAGAAGAAGAAGGGAAGAAGCACATCAGGTGACTCTGCCACAGTTTATATCTCCTCTCAGACTGCAAAGCCCCCTGGGGAATGTAGTTCTTCTCTTCTGGACAGTTGCCCAGAACTGGAGCATTAACACTATAACTCCCAATGCACTACATGATGTTATGATGTGGAATATCAGTAACCAAAAATCATAAAACCATGACATTCCACCCCTTATTCTACACTACTACATCATGCTTAATATTTGCAAACAAAACATAAACAACAAGCATTAAACGCACGCACACACAAACCTATATATATACACATGGAATTACTGACTGCACTCCCCCCGCATCAAATTCCCTTGTGGCACACAATGAGCATCCCTATTTTTCTGCATCACCCACCAAGTGGAGCCAGGTCCCTGGGCAAAAACAGTTCCATGAAGAGGTTTGCCCTTCCCAGAAGCTGGAAAGACCCAAACCACTTTTCCCAACATGTTCTTTACGTGTACTACAGAAACCTTATCTCCCTTGACAGTATGTAGGGAGCTGGCAGGACCATTGCGACTGATAGATCCTCGAGTGCTGACCAACCAGGTGGCTTCTGCCAAATGCTTCTCCCAATGCTTAAATGTTCCACTACCCATTGCTTTCAACATGGTTTTTAACAACCCACTGTATGGTTAAATTTTACCAGAAGCTGGTGCATGATAGGGGATATGATACATTCACTCAATGCCATGATCTTTGGCCCGAGTATTTAAAAGGGAATTTTTGAAATGAGTCCCCTCGCACATGCGTAGTGAATTGTGAGGGTCTCCTCCTCGGTCCTTCTGTGAACAGGGCATATTTCTTTTCATTTTCTGGTAGTTCATTGTATGGTGGGGCCTCTTTAGTTCGCGGTACCTCTTCTACTGGTGACGTTCCAAACCTTTTGCCTTCAGGCCAGTCCATGATCACCTCTAGGATTCCTGAACAGCTGAGGTTCCCCATCTGAGCTTGTTGTGTAATCAGCACAATCCACTTGCTCCAAGTGGCATCAGTAGCATGATGGGTAGAGGGAACCTTTCCCTTGAACATTCAGTTCAGCACTGGCAGTCGAGGTGCCAGAAAGAGCTGCATCTCAGAACTGGCTACTTCGGAAGCAGCCCTAACCCCCTCATACGCATCCACTTCCAGAGGGTGAAGGACCCATTCTGGCACATAGGAATACCTCTGTCGGTGACTGAGTCCCTAGCAGTGCCACCCAGTTGGCGAGCTTCTCTACTATCTAGCCACATGCTGTTGTCCCCATTGTCCCAACATGGAAGTAACCAGATGACAATAGGATCATTTGGGTGGCATGAAAAGTCTTTTCTCAGACCTTGAATTTCATACATTTTCGGAGGTCAATCAGTAATGGTAACGCTATCTTGCTCACCTCCTACTCCGTCAGGACTTCTTGTTACCCTCCTGGATGTTGGTGACCGTGATCTTATTGAGGGTCTCAGCCCTCCCTCAGGATGCCCTGGATCGTGGAGCTGCTCCTTTAGACATCTTTCCTCCTCTTCTCTTGCAGGGACTGCTTCCTCTACTTTCTCCTCCTCCTCCTTTTTCTTCTGCTCTAGCTGAGTCGAGATTTGTTTCGTTTTCCATCCTCTTTCAGGGACAACTGACATCAATTGTGGTGCCTCCTGTGGTTGATCATGTTGGTCGGTTCTGATACTCTTTCTCTCCAGTTCAGCTTGAAGTCTGTCTTGTTCGATTTTGATGGTATTTAGTTCAGATTGGAGGGTGTCTCGCTCAGTTTGGAGGATGTCTCGTTCTGTTTGAAGGCTGTTGAGTTTCGATTGAAGGGTGTCCCGCTCGGATTCGAAGGTGTGTCGTCAAGACTGGAGATTGTTTCTCTCAGCTTGGAGACATTCTTGCCAGGTTTTGAGATTCTCTCTCCTTACCAGGAAACTCTCTTTCTCAAGCTGGAGATTCTCTGTCTCAACTTGGAGACTCTCTCCTCGGATTTGGAGACTCTGTTTCTCGACTAGGACACTCTCCTTCTCGGCTTGGACTCTCTCCTGGAAACACTCCTTTTTGGCTTGGAGACTATTTCGCTTACTTTGGACTGTCTCCCGGAGACTCTCTGTTTCAGCTCGGAGACTCTCCTGGAAACTCTCTCTTTCAGCCTGGAGATTCTGTTTCTCAACAAGAAGACTCTCTCTCTGGAACTGGAGATTCTCCCTATCACCTCTGAGAAACTCTCTTTCAGCACGGAGACTCTCTCTCAATTTCAGAAACTCTCTCCCTCTCTGGGATAGTATCGAATAAGGCCCGATAAGCATTAGCCAGGCTCCAAATCATTTGTGCCTCCTCAGTTCGGCCTGAGACGCAACATCCCTGTCTCAAGTATCTGTTTAGGCTCTCAGGGTCTTTCACGTGTTCAGGAGTAAAGTTCCATGACACCAAAGATGTCCATCTCTCTCAAGTCTCTCCCAAGCCTCTCCACACTCCCTGCCACTCAATATTCTCTGGTTCTGGGGAAGACTTCCTCAGAATATTATAAATCCAGATACTGAGTGAAATAAGTAAAATAATGAACAGCACATTCAGGGAGCTTAACAACATGATCAAATGAGCATTCAAAAACTGCATTAAGTATTCAAGGGAGAGACTGTGAGCCTGCTTAAAAATCACAAGTTCTGTATAATTAGCAACTCCCTCTGGAGATGTATGCCACATTGGATGCAGATACCAAGTAGGTATTTCCATCAGTGTTTTCAATCAATTATATATACCTATCGCTCCATAGAGCAAAGTGACAAACTTAATTAAGTCCCATCAGGTTTTGAGCATTAAAAAAGAAAAAACGATGGCATGCAGTCCCTTGAAAAACAAGTTTACAAGAGAAAGTTTTTTTTTTTCCTCTTTACAGTAGCAAGATAGCAGTGCCCAAAGTTTACAATTATCCCAGAATACTGGCAGTCGGCCTGGACTTTCAAGGTCAAGTTTTCAGTGAGCACCTGTGAAAGAGCGATAAACTTTCCTAACGAAGCTCTCCGAGGGCAGAGAGATTCGTTCTAAAAAGCTAAAAAGCAGCTTCTGCCAGCATTCTTCACCAAGAATGTCAACAGTTTACGTTCTGGTTCTGTCCAGTTCTGTGACTAGTGGGGCGGAGGGATTTTGCAAAATCCGCGCCTCTGGAAAAGGGAGACAGGGGACCCCAAAATAATCAAAAACAGTGGCAACGATCTGAGGAAAAACAAACTACTTTACTAAATACACTATCGGAATGCAAGATAACACACTACAATACAGTGTAATTAGAATTGAAGCTAATAAATCAAATATAATGAGATATAGAGTATCTGAAAGCCATAGGCCTTATGCTAGTGCTGAGGCAATGCATGCGGACGGGATGAAAGCTGAGGGAAGAAGAAGAAGGGACATCAGGTGACTTTGCCAGAAGTTATATCCCTTCTCTGATCACAAAGCCCCCGGGGGAATGTATTTATTCTTCTCTTCTGGACAGGTGCCTGGAACTGGAGCATTAACTCTTTAACTCCCAATGCACTACATGATGTTATGATGTGGAATACCAGTAAACAAAAATCATAAAACCATGATATTGTGGAATGTTTTGTTTTCATGTAAAGGGAGGTGTGAAAGTTACGAGAGAAAACTTGTGAATGTATATAAGGAATGTTCGAACCTGTAAATGATTTGGATCATTCACATCTGAGTCTGTGCCTCAGATGCTGCACTCCCCATTCGAGACATCTAGATCAGAGGGTAGAGTATCCTGAGGATTACAGGTCTGACTTTAAAAGACAGACATAAAGAAGGCATTGAGGAACTCACAGAATCACACAGTGTCAGGGTTTGGAAGGGAAATCAAATGATCATCCAGTCCTATGCCCCTGCCAGAGTAGGAACACCTAGACCAGGTCACACAGGAACACATCCAGGTGGATGGTTTAAGGGCTGGTCCGGCCTGGTTCCGCGACTAGTGGGGCGGAGGGATTTCGCAAAATCCGCACCTCCAGGAAGGGAAACAGGGGACTCCAAAACAATTAAAAACAGTGGCAACGATCTGAGGGGAAACAAACTAATTTACTAAATATAGTTTCGGAATGTAAGATAACACACTATAATACAATATAAATCAACAATAATTGAGAGAAAGATTGTCCGAGAGCCAAAGGCCTTACGCTAATACTGAAGCCTTGCGTGCAGTCGGGAGCAGCAGTAGCGAGCCGATCCGACAGGGAGCACGGTGAGACAAGAAGAAAAAATGAGTCAGATGACCTGCGCCCTTATATCTGTTCCCTTGAGCAGAAATGATAACAGTACTCCAAAAGGCTCTTGGGGAATGTAGTTCTTCTTCTCTTCCAGACAGGTACGCGGAACTAAAGCATTTGCTCTTTAACTCCCAGTACACTGCATGATGTTGTGATGTGGAATACTGATAACCAAAAATCATAAAACCATGACATTCCACCCCTTATTCTACATCATTACAGCATGCTTAATATATACAAACAAACAATTATAATCAATTATCAAACATTGAACACATGTACATATACTTGGAATTACTGATTCCGCTCTCCCCCGCATCAAATTCCCTTGTGGCACACATTGAACATCCCCATTTTTCTGCATCTCCCACCAAGTGCACCCAGGTCCCTGGGCAAAAACAGTTCCATGAAGAGGTTTGCCCTTCCCAGAAGCTGGAAAGACCCAAACCACTTTTCCCAACATGTTCTTTACGTGTACTACAGAAACCTTATCTCCCTTGACAGTATGTAGGGAGCTGGCAGGACCATCACGACTGATAGATCCTTGAGTATTCACCAACCAGGTGACTTTGGCCAAATGCTTCTCCCAGTGCTTAAATGTTCCACTACCCATTGCTTTCAACATGGTTTTTAACAACTCACTGTATGGTTGAATTTTACCAGAAGCTGGTGCGTGATAGGGGATATGATAAATCCACTCAATGCCATGTTCTTTGGCCCAAGTATTTAAAAGGGAATTTTTGAAATGAGTCCCATTATCTGATTCGACTCTCTCTGAGGTACCATGTCGCCACAGAACTTGTTTCTCCAGACCTAATATGGTGTTTCGGGCAGTAGCATGGGGTACTGCATATGTTTCAAGCCACCCAGTGGTCACTTCCACCATGGTGAGCACATAACGCTTACCATTGCGAGATTGTAGCAAGGTGACGTAATCAACCTGCCCTGCCTCCCCATATTTATACTTTTGCCGTCGCCCTTCCTCCCAGAGAGGTTTCATCCTCTTGGCTTGTTTAATTATGGCACACGTTTCACAGTCATGAATAACTTGTGCAATAGCGTCCATAGTTAAGACTACCCCTTGGTCTCTAGCCAACTTATATGTTGCATCTCTTCCTTGATGACCCGAAGTTTCTTGGGCCCACCGAGCTAGAAATAATTCACCCTTGTTCTGCCAGTCCAAGTCTATTTGAGCCACCTTAATTCTGGCAGCTCGATCTACCTGATGGTAATTTTTCTGTTCTTCAGTAGCACAATTCGTGGGCACTTGAGCATCTACATGGCGCACCTTTACAATCATATTCTTTATTCGGGCAGCAATGTCTTTCCACAGTTCAGCAGCCCCAACCGGTTTACCCCCCTTTGCCAGTTATTTTGCTCCCACTGCTGTAACCACCCCCATAAGGCATTCGCCACCATCCATGAGTCATTATAAAGATAAAGCATTGGCCACCTGTAGGAAAACAGCGGGAGAAATGCGACGACCATAGTAGATGATCAGCAAATCTCGTTTATTGTTTCAGCTGCGTGTACATTTATAGTGTGGATAATAAGCTCATACATATTACTAAATAGAACTCAGGATTGGCTCACTAGTCAAAGTCAACTACCCCTATCTCTGTGCTCTGTGTTTATCTCTCAGTGAACACACTCTTACTGACTTCTCAAAACACTGTTACTGGCTTTCTCCATCTGCATCCTGTTTTGTTCCTTGTTCTCATACCTGACCTTGCACGAGACAAGGTTGCTTTACCAGCTGCACAGTGTCTGCATGGCTTTTCTCAGGCAGTCAGTCATTAATAAATCTCTCCACATTTCCCCCGTTTTTCTTTTGAACAAGTTGTATGAATAGCATCTTGAACCGTTTTTTGCTAGCACTACAGTAAAATGAAGCATGATTATCAGCACACCAATCTCTATCTATAAGAATACACTAGATCTATGTTACACACTTCTATAAAGCTTTCCTTAACAATAAACTAACAGCAAAGACTACACAGCACACCAGTATTAACTACAGTTTCAATATCCCAATGAATAAAATACCACAGTCCCCATTCTAGATCAATCACTGTACTCGACCCCCACAGTTAGTGCGCTTCTGAGTCTCGTAGCCGCCAACTGCTCCTGGCAGTTCTCAGTGTCCAAGAGGCCTTCCTGATGAGATATTTTCTGCGGTCTGCTAAGGGAATACCAGTCGCAGCTTGGGAGTCACGGCACCATGCGGCTATTGCTCACCAGAGTCACTATTATTGTCATCAGGTTAAGATGGGTTGCTGATGCTCGGGGCTGGCTTAGTCCATTCACTGGGAACCCATAATGGGCCAAATCCTGTGGAAACAGAACCTTTTCCTGGGAGCCTCCCATGATGTTTACAAAATTCTTATTGATTCTTAGTTCCCTCAAAAGTTTCCACAAACGCTTAACACCGTACAGTGATATTGATCAATTATAAACACTTGGGAATAGATCTCACAAAGGCTTGTCCACGTTCCCTTACACGCTTCTATGCAATCAAAACACAGTATTACACAAACAGGCTGACA